>NW_008333777.1:872555-894879 GCF_000622305.1 Nannospalax galili
ACACAACTGAAAACAAATAAAACAGCAGAGAGGGGCTGTCTCCTAGATTTGGAGGTTTGAAGTCTGAGGTCATGTTAGCAGAACTGTGCCCTCTGTAGGGAAGAAGGTTCTCTGTGCCCCTCTCTCTTAGCTTCTGGGGCACTGGCACTTCTGAGCTTATAAACAGAGCCTTGCACCCTGAGCCTCCACCTCCACTTGGAGAGACTTTTTAAAAAAAATTATGTGTATGAGTGTATTGCCTGCATGTGTGTAAGTGTACCCATGTCATGCAATACCACGGAGGTCAGAGAGGGTGTTGGGTCCCCTGGAACTGAAGTTACGGCTGTCTAGTCACCATGTGGTTGTTGGGGACCAAACTCTGGTCCTCTGCAAGAACAGCCAGTGTTCTTAACCACTGAGCCATCTCTCCAGCTCCCCACATGAAGAGTCTTTGATCTTCACGTCATCTCCTCTCCTTGTGTCTGTCTCTTCTTATGAGTACACCAGTATCTAGACCTCATCTTAAGTTGATTACATCTACAAAGACCCTATTTCCAAATAAAGTCCCAGGCACAAGTACTTGTTGTCTGTCACTACCCAGATTCAGATGAGACACAAGGAAGACCTGAGAGGAAAAGTGCAAACAGAAAACATATTGGGGGTCTTCAACAGATTCCGCCATCCAAAGGAACAATGTTCTCAGAGTTCAGAAAGTGCCGAGTGCCAGCCGCAGGGTGGAGATGGAGACGGGCCAGCCACACTCCTGCGTGCGCTTGGCTCGCACAGTTTGGCTAGCGAGTGTGAAGGCCTGGCAAGTACTGAAAACTCAAAGGTCTCATACTAAAGTTCCAGTTTCCAGCTTTTTCCAGATGATCGAGTGTTCTCCTTCCCACATCTAAACAACTGGCTGGCACCAAGGTAGAGAGCCAAAGTGCCCTTCACTCCTGCAGTGCCTGGAAGCTATCTAAAATAACTTGCCTGACATACCAACAAGGCCATTCGTGGCATGAGGCCCCCTGAAGAGGAACTGGACAGGACCTGGGCTTCCTGTGGAAGGAGGCCATGATGCTTGAGGCCAGGCCACCTGGGTGGTGGTGGGGGTTCTGCTCATCCTGGGCTCCCAGGCTGAGGTTTAAGCCTGGGCCTTCTGGGAGGGTAGGGAGGCACTCTGCAGGGGAGTGGGAGGGTGGAGAGCCTCCTGAAGAGGGATGAAGGCCAAGGGAGCTTTCTGGGGGGGGAGTGGGGGGAGCCTTGTGCAGGGTGAGGGAGCTCTGCTGATCATCCTGTCAAGGGAACACCAGACAGACAGAACCACCACTCCTCCTCACAACAGCAGAGGAAACTGAGGCAACAGATGCTTTTCTAAAAACATTCTGGGGCTTTCTAGTAAGTGGCAGAGAACTATTTATATTCAGGACTTAGGCTGCCTTTGCACCTGTTGCATCAGTCAAGTGACCTGAATTCAATTCCCAGACAACGTAAAGGTAGGAAAGAATTACCACCAAGTTGTCCTCTGACCTCCACATGGCACATGTACAATAATATTAATAGTTTCTTTAAAATGTTTAAAGAGGGGCTGGAGAGATGGCTCAGTGGTTAAGGACACTGGCTGTTCTTGCGGAGGACCCAGGTTCAAATTCCAGCACCCACATGGCAGCTAACACCTCCGTGGGCATTGCACAACACGGGTGCACTTACCTACATGCAGGCAATACACACATACACATAAAATAAAAATAATAAGCTGGGCGTGGTGGCACACGCCTTTACTCCCAGCACTTGGGAGGCAGAGGCAGGCGGATCTTTGTGAATTCAAGGCCTGTCTGGTCTGCATAGCGAGTTCCAGGACAGCTGGGGCTACAAGGAGACCCTGTCTCAAAAAGACAAAAGAATAAAAAAATAAAATTAAAAAAAATGTTTAAAGAATTATATTCAGGATTTGTCAACATAGAATAAATAAAATGTGCTATGCATACAAAATGAGGTATTATTCAATCACAAACAAAAATGAAATTTCACCATTTACAAGAAAATGGTGGAAGTGGTGATAATCATAGTAAGCAAAAATAAGTCAGACTCAGATAGGCAAATGCCATATGATTTGTCTCAAATTGTTTTGTTCCAACTTATTTTTATTTTATGTGTATGAGTATATTGCCTGCATGTACGTAAATGCAACCATGTCGTGCAATGCCCAAGAACAGAAGAAGGTGTCGGATCCCCTGGACCAGGAGTTACAGACGGTTGTGGTTGTTAGCCACCATGTGGGTGCTGGGACTCGAACCTGGGTGTTCTGCAAGAGCAGCCAGTGCTCTTAACTCTGAGCCATCTCTCCAGCCCTTGTCTCATATTTGTAGTCTAGATTTCTTAAGAGGCACAAAAATAGAAAAGAGACTATTTAAGGGTAAAGAGGACCAGTGGAAAAAGGGAGGGAGACTAGAGAGGAAGCAGGAAGGGTGGGTATGATCAAAGTGCACTATATCATGTATGGAAATGTCCTCACGAAACCCAGTATAGTAAAAATGGTGTAAGCTAATTAAATAAATATATTTGCGATTTCTCTGTAGGTGCGCACCTAAATAAATTTGAGATTTCTCACTAAGTCATCCTTTTCAATGAAACATTGACTATTCTAGAAGTTGTGCTTATCCCTCTTGCTAAACCTTCCATCATATTTATGTCTCGCAGGTTCAGTTCAAGGAAGTCACACTAAAAACACTAAATAGGCTAGCTTCCCATAGAAGGGGATTAAGGAATCTAGAAAGAACTTGGTTTTCCAGTGCAGAGGATCAAAGCCAGGGCCTTTCACATGCTAGGTAAGCACCATCCTGGTGATCCACACCGTCAGCTCCTACAGAGAGTGAGTTCTAGTTAACAGCTTACCCACAAATTCCCCCAAATCCTACCACCCACCTTACCTCTGTCCTTAACCCTTCTCCTTTCTTCATCAAACAGTAAAAGTTAGAGCTCTAGTTGCAATATGGTTCGTCCCCTGAAAAACTCCCCAATGCAAAGGTGTTGAGTGATTGGGAGACCTTTGAGTGGCATTTGAGTCTTGAGCAATTTGCCCTCATGAAGGAATGGGCATAGTTCTCTCCTGAGAGAATTAACTATCACAGAGCAGTTGTCATAAAGTTTGACTTCCTTGCTATGTGAACTGCTCTTTCCTTTTCTACCATGACACCAGGCAGATGTAGGTACCTTCCCAACCTTTAGAACAATGATTCAAGATAACCCCTTTCCTCTGTAAGTTACATAGCCTCAGGAATTCTGCCATAGCAACAGAAAATAGACTGTGAGACGATTAGTAAACTATTAAACCCTTCCTAAATGCCAGGCAGTTTGGGAAGTATCAGGATTGCCTCCCCTGGTGCTCACAGTATAGTAGAGGAGGTCAGAAGAGGGTGTTAGACCCCCTGGAACTGGAGTTACGGACGTTAACTGCCATGTGGGTGCTGGGAATCCAACCTGGGTCCTCTGAAAGAGCAGCCAGTACTCTTAACCACTAAGTCATCTCTCCAGCCCCTCCTGTGGCTTTTCTAAGAGTTCTTTTGCCAGCCAAGCTGAAGGCTAGCGGACACTGGCTACATCATGACTGCTGTACAGACACAAAAATTTCACACTGTAAGGCATGGAGATGGGCTGGCCAGTGAAATGAGAAGTGGATCATGCCACCAAAGACTGCACTGGACCAGGGTAAGGGCAAAGACTGGGTCCTTCCATAGGACACTTCTAGGTGACTATACAGGTGGAAAAGGAACAGAGAAGCCCTTGTCGCCAAAGAACGAGAAAAGAGAAGCCACTCACATCCTGCCCACCCTAGTTCACAGTGCAGTGCAGAGCTGAGAAGCCTGTGGATCAGTGGGTGTGGCCAGCACTGGGTTTTTAACCTCCCTTCATAATGGACCACTCGCAGAAATGGGACCTTTTCTAATTCCCAATTTCTTTATAGCAATCCTGGAGAAAACATTGTTTATTCCATTAGTGATGGTTGCTAGAAGTAATAGCTCCCCAGCTTTGGAGGACACCAAGGTAGTTAGGTAGTTAGGATCCATGGTCAGCTGCAAAAAATATTTGATTAGGGAGACCCGTAGAATAAACACAGGCTGAACATCATTCTGACCTTTTTCTGAGCACAGAAAGAAGCAAGACTTGTCCTGAAATTCGCCAAAGGTCTTGAACAGAAAAGTGAAAAGGCAGGTTAGTGAGAGAAAGGACGAGAGAGGAGAGAGAAAATTTTTATTTATTTATTATTGTATGTGTACATGTGAGTTTGAGAGTGGTGAACACAGGTGAGTAATACCACGACACACGTGTGGAGGTCAGAAGACGACCTGCAGAGTCAGTTCTTTCCTTCCCACCAAGTGGGTTCTGGGGTGCAAATTCAGCCTGCTTGGTAGCCAGCATGTACCTTTACCCATGGAGCCATCTTGCTAGCCCCTAAGACATATTTTTGACACATATTTTTTAAATGTGGAACTAACCCAGCATAGTAAATGTTTATTCATATCTTTTTTTTTATTTTTTTATTTTTTGGTCTTTTTGAGACAGGGTCTCCCTGTAGCCCCAGGTGGCCTGGAACTCACTATGTAGACCAGGCTGGCCTTAAACTCACAGAGATCTTCCTGCCTCTGCCTCCCAAGTGCTGGGATTAAAGGTGTGTGCCACCATGCCCAGCTTATTCATATCTATTTTAATAAAGAAATTCGCCTTTCTTTAAAAAGAAAGCCTGAAGAAAAAGTAAGTTTCAGTATCTATTGCCTAGCCAATGAAAGTTTGAAAAGTGAAGTTTAGGTTTCAGGGTTAGAGTCCAAGCCCTGTACTTCACCCCCATGGAGACAAACCATAGGCACAACCCAGGCCAGAGCTACATATACTCAGCTTTTGTGGCGTGCCTCCCTAACCCCAGGGGGAAATGATGGTACAATTGGATACTGTGCTGCGCACTCATTTTTCATTACTAAAAATCATACAGTCATACAATCCTTATCTTCTCCAAGCTTGTTACTTTGTTAGTTTGGTTGCAGTTTTTTGAGGCAGGATCTTACCATGCACCCCAGGCTGACCTTGACTTTGAGATACTCCTGCTTCCCCAATATTAGAACCACCATGCCTGGTTTCTATCTGCACTATCCTGTGATACACAATGTACTAGTTGAAAAGAACACCTCTCACACTTTCCAAGTATTCAGACTACTTGAAATGTCACTGTTGAAATGCAGGTTTGGCATGCAGGTCTAGAGGGACCTGAGATTCTTTGCCTCTCACAAGCTCCCAGGTGCTGGTACTGGGGCTGGTCTGGAACACACTCCTGAGAAGGCTCTGAACTGGTTGGAAACCACATGGTCACCGCTACTCTCACACATTTCAAATACAGTGAAGACTGCAACGAAGGCACTCAGTTTTTCTAGTACCTTAAAAACAAAAACAAAGAAAGGCTTGTTTTAGAAGGCAAAATCCATGGCCCTGGCCCCAATAATTCTGATTCTTCCATACCACCTCCCTGCTTAGACCCAAGCTTGACCACAGCAGAAGGGAGGCTCCCACTTCTGACCTTACCTCCTGCTGCTGTCCCCTTTGCCCTCAAAGCAGCAGCTCTGGGCCTTGTCTCTTCCTTGAATACATCAGGTTTGCTTCCATGACTGTTCCTGTTCTTCTCTCCCAGCCCAGATGTGACCTCCCCAGGAGGCCTTCGCTTGACCACCCAGTCTAATTAAACTGCGCTCTCTCCTAGTTGCTGTCTTCACTACTCTGTTTTCTTGCCTCCCTGGTTCTGTTACTCTGGAAATTGTCTTGCTTCTGTATTTGTTTATTGGTTTCCTGTCTTCCTCCTAAGAGCACAGACTCCACCTGCCTGCTCAGCCACTGAATCCCCAGCACCTAGCACAGTGCTGGCGATGGGAGTGACTGAGTGGATGGATTCTCAAGCCAAGAAGCAAGATGTATGGAAAGTAAACAGTTCTGGCCTTGGAACCCTAAATGGCAGAGTGTAGATGTTGGTGTTTAATGAGCAGAAGAGACACAGGGGTAGGTAGATTCAGAGCGTAGAAGAACAGCAGACTTAGACCAGAGGATGGGATTGTGCTGCAGCTTCCTAGACAGGTGCTGTATAATATATACTACATTATCCTACCACACATAAATGACCATGGTTGTGTGTATATATGTTTCTCCTTTAGAACATTTTCCATATTTTCTAATGTGAGCATTGTACAGATACATCTGGTCCAAGCACTGTCATTCTCTGCTTTTGAGTATTTCGCACTACAGAATGGACATGTTCTCACACCTAGGATGTAACTTTGAAACACTTTTAATGGTTGTTTAGCATCCTATTGTATGATTGAAATACAATATTTCATTTATTTTATGTTCAGAAAGTCACTCAACTTTGTACTAGCCATCTTTCAAGTTGAAGATGAATGGCTAATAAATGAGTTTTCACCTGGATGAGAGCAACAGTTCTCAACTGGTTGATTCTGGCCCATAAGAGACATTGGTTATATCCAGAAATGTCTTTGGATGGGATGACTGAAGAGGTTATCCACAGGGGGTAGAGCCTAGATGCTGCCAACCTACCTGAGGCATAAGACATCAAAAAGGACTGTCCAGCCCAAAGTCAATAGTGCTGGGCCAGAAACTTGCTGTCCAGGACAGTGTCAGGGTTAATATTCAACAGCCACTTAAAATTCCAATTAGGGTTCTGCCATTAGGGAGTGGGACTTTGCCCTGGGACTCTGCTCAAAAAAGTCTCAGTGAACTAGAACACCCTGTTACTAGAAGCTAGAAAACTGAGAGTATGCTCCTGTAATTCCTATTTTATCAGTAACTTCAATAACAATAATAGAAAGTGGAAAGAGATTTCTTATGTGTATGTATGTATGTATGTATGTATGTATGTATGTATGTATGTATGTGTGCTGGGGATCCAGGACCCCAGAACTTCTTGACTGCTAGGCAATCAGTCTTCCTGCCACTGAGCCACATCCTTAGCATCAAGTTGTATTTTAAAAATTAAGTTCCAGGGGGCTGCAGAGATAACTCAGTGGTTAAGAGTACTGACTGCTCTTGCAGGGGACCCAGATTCAGTTGCCAACCCACATGGTGGCTAACAACTCCAATTCTAGGAGATCCAACACCCTCTTCTGGCCTCTGCAAGTGCACATACATGCATGCATACAAAACACTCATACATTTGAAATAGAAATAAGTAAAATTAAACAAAAATTTAAGTTCTAGGGGGGCCCAGAGTAGATGAAGCAAACCCTGGACCCATTAAATTTTTTTTTTCCTAGGGCAGAGAAGTGATAGGGTCATTACAGAACTGGAGTTTCTAAGTCTAAAAGAGGTTTTGATTAAATGTGGGTGTCTGGAGTCCCATTTCCTTTTCTTGAGTGGAGATTTGCTCGTTGATAGCTTTTGCAATGTATGAAGGTGTTGGGAGCCCTGGCCTAGTCAGCAAAGTCCTTCCTTGCTATTGAGAAATACACACGCCTTTTTATTCCAGGTTTCGATCTTTCCTGACCTTTGTACAAAGATAATTGGTGTAGAGACAGTTCGTGGTGAAGATTCAGATACCAGTGTTTTCATCACAAAGGGAGTGTTTGCCTTCCTCTTATACCCAGATTCTTTCTGGGACTGAGTGGAAAAGGAGTTGAACTTGAAAATGTTTGGAATTGCATTTCAGATATTTAGAAGACTAAGCCAGGAGCCTTCCCAAGGAGGTGCCAAGTGAGAGCTGCCAAACAGCAAAACCAGAAAGCAGGCTCTGAGATCTAATGATTGAAGTGCAGTCTTTACTTGACACAGCTTGGAAGGAGGGTGCTGAATCTGGGCTGAGGTCAGTATATACAACTTGAGGTGAATGTACGCCTCTGAACACCATGCTTGTTGGCAATTTTGCCTCCATAGTATTTTACCTGCCTCCTCTGCAGAACCTCAGACCTGTGGGGAGCAGTCAGGAGAGACTGTCTTATAGGCAGAAGACATCCTCCCTTCTCCTCAACTCTTTCCTAGCAGACAAGAGGCTTATCTGGGCTGCAACAAGCTACATCAGCTAATGACACATGCCTGGGAGAAGAGCTGGGGGGAAAGACAGACAGAGCTAGGAAGACAGAGCTGTGGGACTGGAAGACAATTTAAAATAAGCAACCATGGCCCCAAAGAGAATATGTTGGCTATAAAATAAGTGCAGGAATTAAGGAGATGGATGGGAAGTCAATTCTCAGGTCTTCCTCTTTTAGGTGATTGGCACATTTTTTTCTCCTTGTAGTCAGGAGCCTTTGGTTTGCAAATACTCATTTTCTTTGCAATTTTCTATTAAAATATTGATTCAGCTCCTGAAATGATATATCCAATGCTTTCAAGATTTGTTAAGGTTGTAGAGATAAGCCTGTCTCTCATTGGCAAGACACACACATCTGCAAACACGAATGTTCCTGGATATGCAGGTCCTGAAACATAGACTCTCTCTACATGCGTGAACACACACACACACACACACACACACACACACCCCTTCACATGTATCCACCTGCACACGTACACACAAACCAACTGGAGACACAACTGGAGGCTCTTATAAACTTATCCAGTGTGACAAATGAGATTTATTCATTTTCAGCTACATTTCAGAATCTGATAATTTAGTGTGGAGTAGATGAATGTGGGATCAGTGGTAAGAATGGAAAGCTAAGGGAATAAAATTTTAAATGGGGACAAGCAGCCTTCCCAACACAGAATTCTTCAAAATACTGACTCCAATTCAGTAAGCCTGACTTATTACTGTAATTAATTTTGTCTCTGAGTCAATAGATATTTACAACATATGTGTCCATCCATCAGCTCCCATAGTAACATAAAGATGAGACCAACACTTTTCCTTTAAGACTTAGAAGTCTAAATGAGGCACAGGACGTTACAACAAATACTGTGGAGGAGGTCATCAACCTGACTTCCCAGCTCTGAGTCAGGGTGGGTGTTGGAAGCGGCCCCTAAGATTTCTTTCAAGTAATTTCAGTCAGTGGGCCTCCCAATAGACCTGGCAGCACAGGCTGAGGTAGACACTTCTCCTACCTTTGGATGATAGGATGTGTGAGTTGGGACCTTTTTAAAATCAAAAGAGCATCCTTAACAATGGAGTTAACAATTCATCCTAGGACGTTTTAGTCCTACAGAAATTGTGCCCGACACTAAAGGAAACTGAAGCCCAAAAAAAGAGAATGTTCTAGTCAACATCCTAGAAGAATTTTGTCCTTCTATATCGTTCCTGACTTGGCAAGCTTCGTTCACAATTAATACTCAGGCCTAGACTCAACTCAAGTTAAACAAGAACATTGGCTACAATGGGTTGGTGTGTCTAAAGGCATTTTTTGATCCAGGCAGGACAGATAAGCTTCTACTGAGATGAGCCATGTTAAGTCATAACTGAACATTTGCCACACAACGGAGCCCAAAGAGCACAGACTGCCACCGCCATCTTACTATCTTTTTGTGCCTTGAAGTCCAGCCTGTGAAAACCTCTTCAAAAACTGATTAATTCTCAAAAACATTCTTCACTTTACAAAAGCATTTCTGGGGGCTGGAGAGATGGCTCAGCAGTTAAGAGCACTGGTTGCTCCTGCAGAGGACCCAAGTTCGATTCCTAGCACCGACATGGTGGCTAACAACCATCCTAACTCCAGTTTGGGGGGAATCTGACGCCCTCTTCTGGCCCCTGCACATGGTACACTTACATACATGCAGGCAAAACAGTCATACACATAAAAATAATAAATAAAATGTTTTTTTAATTAAAAAAGCATTTTCTGCAGTAAATTTTGGTCTACCTTCCAAAAAAATTTGCAGGAAAGAATTCTTATTATGTGTAGGAAGACATATTGACTCTCAGACTATGTATTTGCATACAACCTGAGAAACGTGAACTTGCCTTGTCATGACAGTGATAATCAAAGATGTCCACCAGGCCTGGAGATATAGATATTATTAGCTGTTTCTTTATGATGGAAGATGTCCTTGATCACATTGTTTATATTTGCCTGTTTCCAGACTTTATGAACACCCTGGAGGCAATAAACATAGCAAACAAGGATAAATTGCTTGCCATTTTGGAGGAATTCCTAATGTTTTACATGCTTGGTTTAAAGAAAACCCATATATTTTATGATGGAATCTCTGTGTTTATAAACAAACCCAAAAAATTTACAGAGAAAGAAATCATTTTGACTTTCTTACTCAATATTGGTTCCATAAACCAAATTATGGCAAATCTTAACTCACAGGATGATTGAGTTATTTTGTTTTAGTTAGTTTAATATGTTCAGGACTGGGCAACTTTTTTCATGTCACTAAACTTCTTCTGAAGTTTCAAAATTAAATTATCAGGGCTAATTTTTCAGAGGCATTCTGAATTCTACAATGTGGAGAATTTTATACCACGAAGTGCTTCTTCTCGCATCATTCTTTGGGTGCATGTTGGAAATGAAAACAATTAACACAGATGTAATATATATATTTAAAAAATCTGAAAACCACAGAACAGTTTACCTTCTAGCTTCATTCTCAGAATGACCAGGACATTTTGTGTAGGTTTTAGTCTATGCGGAAATGTGGGATTATTATATTGTTCTGATTCCAAATTAAACCAGTTTCTAAGTCATGGGCTGGGAAACCCTTTGCCTGGTCAATAGGTGGCCAGTGCTGAGCTGGGTCAGTTAACTGTGTGTAACTGGGATTATGTGACAGGAATGGCAGTCCTTCTCCAAGCAAGGACACTGAGTTGGGGCTATTTCAAGCGACCACTGTTCTTTCTCAGTGAGAGAGCAGCAGAAATGGGGGTCATTGCAAAGCCTGTGTAGAAGCCAAAGGAGATGGCAGGGGCGATCAATTCTGGGATAAGCAGTGGGGGAGGGGCATGAGACAACAGGCAGTGGGGGAGGGGCATGAGACAGCAGGCAGTGGGGGAGGGGCATGAGACAGCAGGAGGAAAGAGCAGGATGAGAAGGTCCAGTATTGGAGCCCTGGTTTTTAGGTCCTGAAATATGATCATATTCAGTGTGTAGGCTTCTGTGAGTAGGCCTGGGATTAGATATGGTTGGGGGCTGGCAGGAGCTAGGTGGGACAGCTAGCCCCCAGCAAGCTAGAAACTGATGGGTGTGTTAAATGGTGTCCCTGGCTCAAGGGCCTAGAGTTGGAGACACAGAAGCAAGGGAACAATGGCTGTCAGTGGTTAGAGACAGATCCTGAAATAAAGGGCCTGTTTCCCAGCCATGAGAAAGAGGAGCTTGGGGGGGTCTCAGCCTTGACTTACCCCTTCTGGACAGAAGGCACCAGGGTTTCAGCAGTAACCACAGCACTGTGAACTATGGCCAGAAGCAGCTGGGGTGCAGCCTTGCCCGGACTTCCCCCTCTCAACACTCCGGTTGTTTGGGTTGGGTTCCTTTTTGGGGGGCTGGGGATGGGGCTGATCTCTGCATCACTTTGTAGCACCCCCTCCCTAGCCCACTAGATGCCAGATGTGCCATTTCTCCCTCCCCACCTTTCAGACTATGCCAATTCAAAATGTCCCCAATAGCCAAATGTCCCTCCTGATAGAACAAAACTGCCGCAAGTTGAGAACCTCTCTGTTCAGGGCTCCTGGCTTTGCTGTGTTTGCTGAGGCAAAGTCACTTGGACTGGTTTTGTGTGTGTGCGCATTTGTGCATGCCTCTTTGTCTCTGTCTCTGTCTGTCTCTGTCTCTCCCTTTGAGAGAGAGAGAGAGGAGAGAGAGAGAGAGAGAGAGAGAGAGAGAGAGAGAGAGGCAAACACATTTACATATGGCTGACTGTGTCCATAAAGTGACCAGTGGACAATGTACCAGTCCCTGGCCCCAGTTCTTATTTCAACAGTTGGTCCAAATGCACAGACCAAAGGCCACAGGTAGAGCCAGAGGGTGGACAAAGAGGCACCCTATCTTAAGGCCTCAAAGAAACCCCTGGGGTGGACTGGCCATCTCTGCACTGCTGGCCATCCCCTGATCTTCCTGCTTTATGGAGACTGAGCTGCAGCTCTTTGGAGTGAAGGCAGCTTGGAGTTACTTACATATAGGATATTTTTAGGGGGTGGGGATGAGACTCCAGGTTCCAGACCTCCACACTGGAGCTTAAGACCTGGGTTGGTTTTGTTTTGTTTTGTTTTAATGAAGTTTAGAAAAGCCAGATAGTTTTTCCTTCAGAGAACCTCCTCCCAAAATTGTATGAGCATTAAGTTCCCAAAATTCTGGTTGTCTCCCTGACTTTTAGCCTTTCATACATCTCATTACAGAGTCAGGTCCTACTTCAGGAGAAAGAGTAAGGAGAAAAGGAAAGAAAAAAAAAAATGCATCGAGTTTCAATTCCCCCACTGCACAGCAGAAAGAAATCAGTATCTATTTGCAAACAGAAGCAGTGAGAAAATAAATTGGAGGTCACCCCTCCCTTTGGGTGGTTGTCAAGTGCTGGAGCTTGGGACCCCTGACTAGTCACACACACCGGGGTAGAGGGAACCTAGACCCCAGGAGTTCCTCCCTGAAGGACTGTGCAGGAGGGTGTGCAGGCCGGGAAGCTGCTACCTAGGTTGGGAGGGGCTGAGCAGCTGGCCGGTGCCGGATCACAGAAGCTGGCGGTGATGTTGCTCTGGGCGGAGGCTCCAGCCCGAAGCTCCTGGCCTGCCCCCCGGCTTTCCCCTGGCCATTGTGAACCAGTATTGATCAAGTCAGGAAGCAATAGGGCTGCGCAGCTGAAGCCCAGGGTGGGCAGCATTGATCTGGCCCCCTCCCTCGGTTATTACAGGATGCCGCCTGGCTGGGAACGGGGGAGAGTTTGTTTAACGAGGGTTCAGGGTGCTCTTCGCTAGCTGGTTAACTTTAAGTATTGGAAATGGAATTGATGCACACATAATAATATTATGATTCATACAAACCGCTTCTCAAGCAACTCAATATATTTCATTACCTCCTTTCTAGCAAACGTATTGATTTCTGTTTTGCGGTTTTATAACACAATTTCAAGGCTGTTGTGGGCTTAATGAGCCGTGTTCTTATGATGTTTAAAAAGATTTGAAGCTATTGTTGAAATAAATATTATGGATCCCCCCTCCCGAGGCCCCCTCCCTCTCGCCGCCTCTCCTCCGGGCCCGTTCCCCTCCCTAGCGGGCGGAGCTGGGAGCCGAAAGCTGGGGACCGCAGCTCCGCCGCCCTTTGTGCCCAGATCAAAGGACCGGAACGCCACAAAGGCCGCCGCCCTCCGCCGCGGCCACACACAGCCGCACCTGCAGCGCGGCCGAATGTCGGCGCGGGTTCTGCGGGGCGAGCGGGACGCACCTCCGAGGCGGCGGGCGACTAATAACGCTCGATGAGAACTGATGGGGAGACGCCCGGTGCCAGGGCTTTGTATTAGCTGCCCGGACTTCCCCAGCCTGGGCCGAACGTCTGCACCTGTGGACCCCCTTCCTCTCGGCCTTTATGGAAGTTGACAGATTTTATTAACTTTAAGGAAGAACTTTCCAGCGTGCGGAGGGCCGCGGTTTATTTTGTATTCATGCGAAACGGAAACCGAAAAAGCCCTGTTTACATATTTACCGGCCCCAGTGACCTCCCACTGGGGCTCCCTAAGTCGCGATCCAGCTGAACTTTGTCATAAAATTGACTAGTGTGCCCAGGGAGTTGGGAGTTGGGGGGAGGTGTTGCACGTGTCAGGTTTTTTTGTTTTTGTTTTTGTTTTTTTTTTCAATGAGAGAAAGCTATATTCAATTATCTAATATCTCTGAGGAACCCCCAAAGACTTCCCAAATGGTACTGAAATTGGAATTCTTTTTCTTCCGAAGCAGGTGTTCATGGGGAGAGCATTTGCAAGCAAGCTGAGTAACTTTGCCCACTGCAGGGTTCTCTCCTCTTTTTTGATTATATAGAAACAAAGGCAAGCTTGAGCAACAGTTCCAAACTGACTCCCTTGGAGACCTGGGAGTGTGAGGTGGGGCATGCATGTGTCGGTGCTCATGTTTGGGGGGGCTAAGTTTGGGACCATTTTGAAAAGCCAAATATGCTTCCTTTAGTAAAATGTGACGCTGGTGGGGGAAATATTGTTACATAACTCAGCACAGCCACTCCCAGCATACTCATTCACGGACAGTCCCAACTAGAGACAAAGTATTATATTCTTTTAAAAAGATATTACTTTTAGCCAGGCGTGGTGGCACACCCTTTTAATCCCACCACTCAGGAGGCAGAGTCAGGCGGATCTCTGTGAGTTCAAGGCCAGCTTGGTCTATCTACATAGTGAGTTCCAGGACAGCTGGGGCTACAGGTAGACCCTGTCTCAAAAAGACCAAAAAAAAAAGGTATTACTTTTTATTGGTATACAGTCACTGTGCAAAACATTGGGTTTCATTACATTTTCATATATGTATATATATATTTATAATATACATTGATTACACTCCACCTTACAACCCTTTCTTGTCCCTCCCCCTTCCCACTAGTCCTCTTTCCAAACTGTTCTTTTACTTGGATCCCTTTTTAAAAAAAATCTAGATTTTGCACGTGAGAGAAATCTGTGATACTTTTCTGAGTCTAGCTTTCTTCACTTAACACGATCTCCACTTTGATCCACTTTCTTGCCAATGACATAATTGTGTTCTCTTTTTAAAAAAATATTTGGGGCTGGCATTTTATATGTATGTGTATTGCCTGCATGTATGTATGTGCACCCATGTCATGCAGTGCTCATGGAGGTCAGAAGAGGGCATCAGATCCCCTGGAACAGGAGTTACAGACAATTGTTAGCTGCCATGTGGGTACTGGGAATTGAACCCTGATCCTCTGCAAGAGCGGTCAGTGCTTTTAACCCCTGGGCCATTTCTCCAACCCCATAATTTTGTTCTTTATGGTTGAGTAAAACTCCATTTTATCTATATTACCACATTTTTTTTTGTCCATTCATCTGTTGATAAATTAGGCTGGTTCCATATCATGGTTATTGTAAATAGTGCAGCAATAAACATGGATGTGCAAGTATGACTGTGATACATTGACTTAGATTCCTTCAGGTATATATATATACCTAGGAGTGGTATTGCTAGGTTGTACGGTAGTTCTACTTTAAGCCAATTTCCAGTTCACAGTCCCACCAGTAGTATGTAAGGATTCTATTCCCATGTCCCTTCTAGAATTTGTTATTTTGAGGGTAGTCATTCAGACTGGGGTGAGATGGGAACTCACTGCAGTTTTAATTTGATTTTGTTTATATTCTTAGCTGTCCTTTCTACTCAGGATATTTCTAGGTTTCCTGATTCTTAACAAATGGAAGTCTACCGCTATGAACATTCATGTGATATTAATGGTCAAGTCTTGAAAATGCAGCACAGAGTCAGCTGGTGTGCTGCTTATTAGCTTAAAAGCATAAAGCTTTCTGGAGCTTCCTTTTGTGTGCCAGATAAACTTCAGATGAACTGAGGATCATTTTCCCAAGAAACCCTTAAGTCGAGTGATAATAGAAAGTAGTTAGTAGAATATTACACTTTTCATTTGGGCAAACAGATGGGATGCCTGCTTTTAGATTCAATCAGGGGCTGACAGACAGGTAGGACGCCACATATTTTAGTTGGAGTCTCTTTCTTTTCAGGAAAGAATGAAACTACTTAATATTCAGTATACCCACCACCCCACCCCCACCAACCCATCTAGCCCACAGTATCTCCACATTGCTAATGCCTAACTTTTTCTCATTTCTGATGACATTACAAAGTACAAAGGTCATCTGACAGCAAATAAATCCATTTTTACCGCATCTATTACTCTAGTCTCTTACAAAAAAAGTGTAGGGGTGTGTGTGTGTGTGTGTGTGTGTGTGTGGTGTATTTGAAAAATAAAACATGTGCTGCTTAAATCACAGAGCACATCCCCAAATCTCCATTTACACAGGCACAGACGTAAGTAAATAAATGATTTAACAATTTGGGAGTCACGAGTCTCTGACCTCATGCTTTTTCAACTACTCCTTTTAAAAGATTTTGATATCAATTGTTTCTCTTTTTCCCCAGAAGCATAATACACGGTAACCTTAGCATGCACAATCTGTTTCACACAGAGGGAGACAGACAAGGGCAGTCAATGGTAGATTTTAATGTCCTAGCAGAGCTTGTGTTACCTAGCTAGAAAGGAAATCTGCCCCCCTCATCCAAGTCAAAGTCCCTGGACACCCCCATTGGAGATCATTTGTTATGCAAAGTTTTGTGAAGCAATCAAAATTAATTCCCAGTGATCTTTTCACCCAGAGCCCAGCTCCTAATAATGGTCTTTCTCAACAGGTGCCCATTGTGCCACTCTGACTTCAAATTGCCTGACTAAAGGTTTTATTCTTTAGTCTTTTCTTTTTGAATCTTGACCTTGTAATTTACTAATCGGCAGCAGCTGCCAAGGAGAGCCCAGCTGTTTAGAGGAGGGGATGCATACCATCAGCAAGGCCAGGAAGCTCAGGCTGGGAAGCCTAGGACCAGCAGACCAGGGAGGAGGAAGATGTTGATGCTCAGGGCTTTGAGACCGAACATAGCCGGGGGGGGGGGGGGGGGGGGGGGGGGGCTCCCCAGCAGGTCTGACCTTGTCTGCAGTACCTTCCCCGAGGGCAATCTAGCATCCTTGAGGTCTGTTCAGTTGCCCTTGAGAAGGCTCAGGCATAACCTGAGCAAGTGAGGGGGCAATGGATTTTAACAAAGCAAAAACACCACCAGTGAAATACTGTGTCACAGGAAGTCTTTAATTTTTTTTTTTTTTAACTCCCAGGGCCTATGTGCTGTCTTTAAAAGAAATATGTTTGGTTTATTTATTTATATTTTATGTGTATGTTTTCTCTGCATGTATGTATATAGGTGCAACACTCACAGAGGCCAGAAGAGGGCATTGGATATCCTGGAACTGGAATAACAGTTGTTAGCTGCCATGTGGGTGCTGGGAACTGAACCCAGGTCCTCTGTAAGAGCAGCCAGTGCTTTTAACCATTGAGCCACCCCCCAGCCCCCATGTGCTGTCTTTATTAACCTCCAAGTTTGTCTCCTTTTTGAGGCCCTCTGAGGAGCGATGGGATGAATGAAGTCTTTTTGCAGAGACCCTTGGATTCATGACTCATCAGAAGCATGTTGTCTGAGGGCACTGAGAAAGCATGAGGCCAGGTTCCAAACTGCCAGAAGCGTAGATTCCATTGTCCCAGCTCCTTAGATGGTGATAGGGTTTTAACGCAGACCCTGGAACATGCACTGTGCAAGTATCACTAGGTGCCGGTGGCTGTGGTCTGGCTTGGGGGCAGCCAGTAGAGGTAGTCTATGAGCCTTGAGTCCATTTCATCACAATTTGCTGCTCTGGCCTCAGCAATCCCATTTCTACAGTGAATTTTCCTTCTTTAGTGTCCTCAGTCAGAGTAAGTCAGAGAGCCTCTGAGCAGTCATGCCGGGGAAGGCTACTGTGCAACTAACCTGTAAACATCTTGTACTGAGGGGAGACAAGAAGTGAGCTCTTGAGCCAGGCAGCAGTTTCTGGCCTCAGGATAAAGACCAAAACTAAACCAAACCCTGCTTCGCAGTGGAGACCAGGTCCCTGAGGTGAAGAGGACATTTAGAGGTGTCAGTCCCTCAGCCTTGTGGTAGCTGAGGCACCTTTCTGTGGGACAGAAAAATGGTGGGTAAAGCTCTGACTCCTATCTGTGTCCATCCAGATTTCCAGAACGGAAATTGGGATTCCCTTGGTATTTGTTGAGGAACATAAACACAGACAGTCAGCTTCCCAGTCAGACAGGAAGTCTCCTGAGAATCCAGAGGTAAGGTGAAGGACAGCTCCAGATGATAGAGCCTCAAGGACTTGCTGGTGATCATCAGCTCCTGAGGCTCAGGTTCCAGGGAAACTCGGCATGGGGAGCCGGGTGGTCCTTTGAGCAGTGTGGTGTCCATGTGTACTGCATCTACTTTGGGTATCTGTCCACACATGGACAGAGAAGCACTCTGAAGCTGAGGGCCTGGGCTCGGCACCACACGGCAACCTCATTCATTCTGCTCCAATGAGCCTTTCTAGCTATAGAATGACCGGAAAGTTTTCTTGGGCTCCAAAGACCAGGTAATCCTGCTCCTCCCTCACTTCCCTGTTGGAGGATGCTAGCCCTGTGTGTTTTAAACCAGAAAGGATGCTATGTCACCAAGAAAATGCGCCTTTAGGGATGGTCTTGGCAAAGAGCTTTGTACAACAGGTATTGTAGAAAGGCACTTTTAGTAAGAACTGCTGTGCCAGGTAGATTAGGTAGTTTGCAGATTTGTGATTGTCACATCCAGAGATGCCCACTGCTGTCAGCCTGGGGAGCATGACTGGGCATGCTTTAGTCCCCAGTCACTCTCAGCGCGATTTATTTATGTATCTTGTGGATATGTACCACACAGTTTATTAATCCCAGCCTCACATATGGAAAGATGACTTTCCTTTAACTGATGAGGAAGTGGAAGCCCAGAGAGGGGAAGACCCTTGCTCAAAGTCTCAAAGCAATTTCTAGACAGGGCATATTGCTCTGAGGGATGGAGCCATCTTTTGACCTATTAATATATTGACCTATTTATTAAGTTCTCATGAGGAAAATAGCTCTAATCCCATGTGGTTGTACTTAACTATAATTTGAATACTCAGTCCCAAAATCAAGTGAATAAATAGCTAACTTGAAGCACCCAACTTAAAGGAACATGGGTAGTGGAGGAGATCTAGAGGCCTATTGTTTTTGTGTATATTCTGTTGCTATCACAGAATACCTGAGAAGGAGTGATATACAAAGAATAGAGGTTTCCTTTGCCTCATAGCTCTGGGAGTAGGAAGTCATGCTAAACATGGTACTGACCCTTCTTGGCTTCTGGTGAGGGCCCTATGCTGCTTCAGCCTAAGATGGAAAGCCAAGGAGCCAGGTGGGGATGCCATTCAAAGGAAGAGCATTTGCCTAGCATGCACAAGGTACTAGGATCTATCCACAGCAGAGAGAGAGAGGGAAAGAGAGAGGAAGAGAGAGGGAGAAGTAGGAGGAGAAGAGGAGGATGAAGAAGAAAAAGATGGAGAAGGAAGGAGACAAGGAAGGAAAGAAGGAAGGAAGGGTATCAGTGGGCCATGGCGGGGATAGCTGAGTGGGTGAGAAACTGCAGGACTACAAGTGGTGGATGCTCACCTATCACACGAGGCACCCATGCTATTCAGGACAACTAAAGGCTAGAGAGACCTGATACTTGGCCCAAGAGGCACTGTTAGTAAATGATGGAGACAGGATTTGAACCCTCTCCCTAAGATTCAGGTCTTACTGCCTCCCACCAAGCCACAGTGGCCTCCTCAATGATATTGGAAGAATATCTTGTTTCTCCTTAGCACAAAGCTGGGCTGTGCTGGACTCCAAGGCTTATTGAATTCCGTCTTTGCTGTTGTTGTTGTTTTGAGACAGGGTCTCCCTGTAGCCCCAGCTGGCCTGGAACTCACTATGTAGACCAGACTGGCCTCAATCTCTCAGGGATCTGCCTGCCTCTGAGTGCTGGGATTAAAGGTATGCACCACCACACCTGGGCCACTTAAAAGTCTTGCAGACTGGGCAAGATGTCTTGTGGCAACTTTCTTTTTAAAAAAAAAAAAAAAAAAAATTTAGCCCCAAATTTTACTTTCTTTCCCTTTTGCAGTGCTAGCGATTGAACCCAGGACTTTGTGCATGCTAGGCAAGCCTTCTACCACAGTTATACCTCCAGTGCCTCAACTCAAATCTCATTCAGTGGAATCTCAGGCCAAAGCAAGTTCACTCCCCCAACTGCTGAAGCTCTCTGTTGCACCAAAACAGCCTCTAAGACAACGTCCCAAAGAAGGTGTGTGTGTGTCTGTGTGTCTGTGTGTCTGTGTGTCTGTGTCTGTGTCTTTTCACTAGAGCCAATTACTGGAGATATCAAGAGAAGTTTTAGAAATGACTGCTGGAAAAAACTGGGATGCTTTTCCCAGGCTGAGCCCTTTTCCCAATTAGCATACAATACATTTTTAAAGGAATAACCTTTCTTAATAAAATGCTATAATCTCAATAAGACATTTCAGCAGGGGAATTATTAGATATTAATTCATGCCTAGCTGCACTGACAGCTCTCGGCCGTCAGCGTTAGCCTAATAGCACGCTAGGTGAGAATTAATATGCCATAATTCACACTCTGTCATGCATTATTGCTTAAATAAGATACATGAAGAATAACCTATTCTGGCGAAATAACCGGGATTCTCAGAGTTCTCCTGGCCAAGTTATAAATAGTTACATTTGGATCCAGATTTTTTTTTTGTATTACTAAATTTGAAATAAATTGCATATATGTATCCTCATCTGTAATTACTGTGAACATTTTTCCTAAGTACTAACATTAAGTTCAGTCATATTCCATGTTTTAAAATTGAACCTAAGAAAAATCACATAATTTTCTTGAGACTAAAATAGATGTTTCTGGCCTCCACATATAATTGTATCTGGTGCATGGCATGATGTAGTTTGTATGGACGATGGCATAGCCAGAGTGAAGTGGGCCTGAATGAGGAAGGCACACAATAGAAATGGTGGAGTTCCAGGGTCCTTGAGGTGCTCTCTTTGTGCTCCTGAAGAATATAAGTCTCTTTGGACAATTTCAGGTGCTCGTGAGCACCTACTGTTTGCCCAGAGGAGAGTGGGGGAAGTGAGCAATCTGTCCTGACAGTGTTTATTTTGGTTCGAATCTGAAATGTCTCCCACAGGCTCAAGCTTTGAGCCCTTGTTCCCCAGCTGGTAATGCTGTGTTGTATAGTTGTAGAGCCTTTGGGAGGTAAGGCCTAACTGGCTGAAGCAGGTCACTAAGAATGGAGCTTTGAAGGCTACACCTGCCCTGATATCCTGTACCCTCTGCTTTCTGGTTGGCCACAGTGTGAACAGTCTCTGATTCATGTCTCTGCTGCCACAGACACAGCCACCATGCAGTGCCCCTGCCTTCCCCCCCATGATGAGCTGAAACAAAGATCTTGAGCCAGATGAAAACTTTCCTCCCTTGTCATCGCTGTCATTTTGTCACAGTGACGCAAAAGCAACTAATACTGTATCGGTCCTGCGTCCTCACAAGGTAGTGCCTGAGAAGACCCAGACACAACGAGGAAGGAACACAGAGTAAGTGAAACTGTGCAGTAGCCAACAGAATCAGAGGTGAGCTGTTGATAAGATCATTCATGAATTTGCCATATTTTCTAAGAACCTACTCCACGCTGGTCCCTGTGCTGACCACTGAGCACACAAAGGAGCTAGGAGTCCTGTGAGGGAGACTGCACTCAGATACGACGCCATTCAATGAAAGCAAAAAGTGGCTCAAGAGCTCAGTGGGATGCTTCCTGGCTCAGCCCAAAGATGTGCGGCTGATGAAGAAAAGCTTCCCTGAAGAGGTGACATCAAGGTCATTTCTAAAGGATGAACAAGAGTGCTGGGGTGGGGCAGGAGGCGAAGGCAAGCAAGGGGAGGCAGCATTGACACAGCAGACAGACCCACCGAGATGCAGATGGTGGCAGAGCTTACAGAACTTGGAAAGGCACCAGCATGCAGTAATACCCATCTTGATCCCGTTTCAAGAATGATCTATGAGGAAGCCAGGATAGGGATAAGGAGAACTAGCGTGGAGAACAGGTGTTCAGAAGGAAAGCCAGGGCAGGAGAGACACAAGGGAAGAGGCAGGATCTGGCCTGAGCATTTCTGAGGTCTGGAGCTCAGTGGGAGAGTCATTCACTTCAGCCAATTCAGACCATCAGAGTCAGAGAGTTATGAGAGATGGTCTTATCCAACTATACTACCCATTTTAAAGACATGGAAACTGAGTTCTAGAAAGGAGAAAAACTTGTCAAGGTTTTCTCTGAATCCTTCCACAGGATGGTCATTTTCTTATAGTGGGATGTTTTCCATTTGAACCATCAAATCAAACACCTGACCATGAAAACAGAGAAGATATCCTTAGAGGTGGCAGTTTCCAACTATGGCTCCCATACTTCAAGTCTTTTCAAAGAACACTCATAAATTTTACCATGATCTGTTGTATAATTTTTTTTTCCTGTGCCAGCGATTGAACCTAGGGTCTTATGCGTGCTGGACAAGCACCCTACCACTGAGCAATACCCTCAGCAGTTACTTCCCATGTCTTAAATAACTCCATGTCTTTTTACTTTAATAAATGTTTCCAAAAAAGAAAGCTTACATCATTTGTGTAAGTGGAATTTGACCTTTCTTTGCTACAAAAAGAGGCAAACCTGAAAGTTAACTCCATGAAAATAAAGGAATCATGAAATTCTACCTAGAGACA
>NW_008333777.1:894996-1059060 GCF_000622305.1 Nannospalax galili
GCCCTGGGTCTACTCTCTCTTTGGTAAACAGAGAGAAAGTCAAGTTTTGGAAAACCATTGTGTTAAAGATGTTTTAGTATCAAACTGAGCCTTTCTCCCTGTGCTTGGCAGGACTGGAAGAAAACGGAGAAGGGATCATTTTTTCCCTGTGTGGTTCAAGATTTAGAAGCAATGTGCCTCTGTATCACCTAAGATATGCCCTTAGAAGTAGTGGGTGGGATAAGGTGCACATGAACACGTCTTCTCACACTGTAAGACATCAGGGCAGGAGGGAAGTCATAGGTTAGAAGTTGTGTAGCTCACCCAAGACGGAAGTGATGTGTTAGTCTATGGAAAAGACAGACTTCCTTTGTGGTCCTATTAATCCATCCCCACTGGCTTTACCTAGCCTTTCTCAAAGAAATTCTATCACCCTTTATCTTCTTCCTAGATATATTCCAGATGGAGAAATTTCTGTAGTTGTCTGTTTGCTATTGAGTCAAGGTCTCACTATGTAGCCCTGGTGACCTGGAATTCACCAGGTTGACCTCAAAGAAACTAATTTTTAAAAACATAATCTCACACTTTAACTCTGGCTGATCTGGTACCTGCTTTGTATCAGCAAGCCCTCTGCTGACACTGATGCTTTGTGCTGTTTGCCGTGAGGGTGGAAGGGGCTTCTCAGGGCTACTGGCTTTCAAAGCTCTCTGGACCCCCTCCTACATATCATTTGTGATTTGAGCAATCTGGTCTTGGTTGAGAGAGAAAGGGATAAGAGAAGAACTTGCATTAGTACAAGTTGTCAGGGCTCAAAGATGAGCAGTATGTGCATCAGCCTGTTCCTTCAAATACCCCCTGAACCCCGAGCCTAGGATCCCTGAGCTCCTGAACTACTTAAAGGGACACAGGTAGACGCTGTGTAGGGTGGGTTCCCTGGGCAAGTCTCTGCCTCCTCCCCTCTCTGGTTTGTCTGACAAGGATGTAGAAATGTCAATTGTCTCCTGGCTCTGTACCTCTGCTGATCCAATCAATCTATATGAAAAGAACAGATTAAATTGAGCGATCCTCATATATTGAATGATTGCTCCTATTTGACCAGGATGGACATCTCAGGAAGTGCCTGTCACAAACTATTGATGGTCTTCTAATCCCTGGTTACTTAGCATTGGGCTTGCTTTTTACCCAAGATGGCGAGTCTCCGGCAATTTCTGAGTCCAAAGTGAGGAACTGAGGTGCCTAACAGCTTGTCTTTGAGTTAGAAGATCAGGCTTAATTCCTGGGTTATGAATTTGTGAAAATACAAGGTTTTCTGCACATAGAATTTCCATTCCTAGGGAAGTCTTTGCTAATTGAAAGAGGCACTAGGAAATTCTTAGAACAAAAACAATCCCCTAAATTTGTCGTGATGCATAAAGGTATTATGGGTAATGATATTAGCTACCATTTTAGATAATAAGATCACTCTTGCATGTGTGATCTTATAGTGAAGCAAAATTTTAAAAAGTTGCTACCTTTTATTTCCTTTATTTTGAGATGAGAACCGTGAGGTACAGAAAGGTTGAGGGACATGCCTGAGGTCATCCAGCTAGCCCATAGCAGACTCAGATGCTACGCCTTACAAAAGGCAGCATGCTTTTCAGCCACATGCTCCTGAAAGCTGTGCGTGATGGCTGCATGCCATGTGATAAACTGCACTTGGGATGCCAGGTTTAAATCCGGCAGCTACAGTCTCTTTAATCCCTGGGGTTTGCTGTCTCTTTGCAGCCTTTGTGGCAAAGTGTCCCCAAGGTAGGCCTGATTCCAAACAAATGTCTTAGCTAGTTATATTTCGTGATACTGTTTTAGTCTGTTCAAGTGCTATAACAAGGTAGCATAGACTAATGGCTCACCAACGGAAATGTATTGTTCACAGATCTGGAAGCTGGAAGTCCAAGGCTAAGACACCAGTAGAGTTGTGTCTGGTGAGGGCTCACTTCCTGGTTCATGGACAGAGCCTTCTCGCTGTATTGTCGCATGGTAGAAGGGGGTAAAAGGATTCTTCTGGGGTCTCTCGTATAAGAATACTGATTGTATTCATGACAGTGCCACTATCATGATCCAGCCAATCACCTCCTGAAGGCCCCACCTCCTAATACAAACACCCTGGAGACAAGGATTTCAGTGTAAGTTTGGACGGTGGTGAGGGACACATTCAGTCCACAGCAAACATTCATTTGCTCACCTCTGTCCCCTCTCTGGTGTGAACAATCTCTGAACCTTCAGCTGAACACAGATTCTAATCATCAGTGATTCTAAGAACTGCTTCAACTCAATAACCATTCACTAGGCACCTACCATATGCCAGACTTTGATGGTCAAAAGAAAAGACACAGTTCCTACACCAGAGAACCTAAAATCAAGCCTTGGCAAGAGCATCAAGACAGTTGTAACACAGTGTAAGTCTGGAGACAGGGAGCTGGCAGGCTGTGGTGGCACCCAGACAGCATATTTCTCAGGAGAAATGTGGAAAAGACAGAATTTTCACTAAGCCTGGAGGAGCAGGGTCAAGAGGCAGGAAGAGGAAGGATGGCGTTCAAAGCTGCCCTGTTATTTGGGACCATGAGTGGTCCTGTCTGTTATTTTATACCAGTTGGTACCTGGCAATGAGGCATGGTGGGCAATGGGGAAGATTGGAGGGTGGGAGTTCTAGGAAATGAGATTGATAGGACAGTTTGACTTCCATCCAGAAGGTTCCATGGTTCAATGGAAGAACTGTAAGCACTACAGTAGTAGAAGATAGCAGCAAACTATGTCCAGTTCATGTCACCAGTCTCGCTTAGAGCATGGTCATCTTGGCTAGTGGACGGCTCACCTTCTTAAGTTTCTAAGTCCTAGAGGGTAAGTGACATGCCCATGCCATAGCCGTAGACACACAGCAAGTACTAAATAAACACTAGTTGCTTCAGTGGTCAGACTTCCATGTTAGAACGCTCCTTCTGGGAGAACTACATTGGAAGAAATTCAGGCTAGAATCAGGAGACAAACCAGGACAGAGAGAAGACCATCAGGCAAGAGACGGTGGGAGCCTGAGCCAAGGATTCAGAGTGGACAGAGATCTCAAGTAGTAGAGATGGTGGCCAGTCACCAGTGAAAAGCAGGTAAAGGAGAGGGAAGAAACCAAACCGGGATGACTCGCCATCTCTGGTGCAGAGGTGGAGTCACAGTAGTGTCTTTCCTCGGGGCAGGTTTTATAGGAAAGGTCAGAAGCTTGGCAGACAAGAGTCCAGACTGGAAAGTGTTGGTCTGAGGTGTTTCAAAGCCTGTCAGAGCCATTGCTCTGAAGGTATTTGGAGAGCTTGGCTCCTGGGAACATCTTTTGCTCAGACAAGTAAGAAGCTGAAGTGTAATTGCTTCTCAGAATATTGTCAGAGTAGGCCTAAAAAATCTCCTTCAAGGAGGCCTCTTGAGCAGTAGATGGCCACCTCTTCCAACAGGCTCTATGATTTCTCCATGGGGCACTTTGCAATTATGTACCAACAGAGACACATGACATGTATGTGCCTTGCCTCAGTTAGGTTAGGAGCTCTGGGGGTCAGGGTTGGTCCTTTCTGCCTACATCTCCATGCCTGGACGTAGACAGGACTGGGTCTGCTGCCAACTAGCTTTTCCCTGAGTGGATGAATGCTAGCCTGCAGAAAAAGTTCAGGCTTCCTGCTTGTCTTCAGTGTCCACAAAGATGGGGCGGCGGGGGGGTGGGGGCTGGCTCCTAATCCATGTGGAAGGAGATACCTGATTATGGAAGTGAGCTGAGAAGGGAACCCTGAGATGTCTTGGTTTGTGAACACACACCATCAGAGCCCTAAGCCCTGAAAAAGAGGGGACCTAGATCTTCAATGCGTGGTTCTTGCCTCCTCCCACCCCACCACACTCCTGCCTTGAGCATCTGATCCTTGTGCTATAAGTAGATGGAATAAAATGCCAAGTTGCTTTAAAAAGAAAACAACAGGCTGGAAGATCCGACCTGGGGATGGTCCAACAACACACAACAACGCTCAGCCGGCTCTTGTTGGACTTGGGCATGTCGCCTGCCTAAAGTCTCAAGAGTCCCTGCTGCTGCTGCTTGGTGTCCCCCCCCCACCCCCCAGTCATCTCTCTTGACCTCTATTTGTTTTCATCTTACTTACAGTTCACAAGAACTTGCTTGAGTAACGTGAAAAGTGAGCGTGAGCAGGCTCTTCTCCCCTTCACATCATTTTGCTGCTTCAAGGAGGTGGATCTGTGTTAAGATGGGGGTAGTGGAGAAGGTTCTTTCTGACTGGTGAATGTGACCCCATTCAGGTAATAAAGGAGGACTCTCTACCACTGAAGGAAGAGAGAGGGGAAGAGTCCCAGGTGCCCCTCATCCCGGAGCAAATGTCCGTTTCTAACCAAGGACTTGAAATTTGGACCTTCTCCTTAAGCAAAGATTTTTGGGGTAATCTTATGATCAGGGCCATCCTTCCCTTCTGAGAGATAATGGATAGACAAAGGGATTCTTAAACAGAGGAGTTTCCATACCTCAGTTGACAAGAGAGGACTGGCAAGTCTAGAGAGCCCTTTCTTCTTGCTCTGGGGTGACAATGGAATTCCACCTTGTTGGCACCTCATCAACTCTTCAGTAAGGCCTAGCCATGCTGGGTCCCCCTCACACCCACTGTGGCTCTGTAATGAACTCTGTATACTGTTCTCATCGGAAGCTGCTTACTGACCTTGGCACTGTAGACACAGTTGGAAATAAATCCTAGGTTCAAGGACCCCATCAATACTGCACAAAGAATACATGGACAAAGAAAAGTAACTCCATAAGGCAGATTTTACTTTTGCAAAAAGGTGACTGTGAGATCAGTCAGATCCAGCAAGCCCACACTGGACCCAGACACTTGGAGGGCTTTTATTCCTACCACAAAAAAACTGTGTATTTTCCCCATTGTCTGGGTTCTGTCCTCACAGTTTTTCCTGGTTGGCTAGTTTAAAAGAATTGGCACAAAGGGAGAGGAGCTCCACTACTCCAGGCCATCAGGCTCAGGAATGCATCAAAAGTCTTAGAGGGGCCAGGCATGATGGCGCATGCTTTTAATCCCAGCACTGGGGAGGCGGAGGCAGGAGGATCTCTGTGAGTTCAAGGCTAGCCTGGTCTACATAGCGAGTTCCAGGCCAGCTGGGGATACAGGGATACCCTGTCTCCAAAAAAAAAAATGTCTTACAGGGTGTGATATGATTAAAAGATTAGAATTCCTTGTCATGGGGCTGGAGAGATGGCTCAGTGGTTAAGAGCACTGACTGCTCTTGCAGAAGACCCAGGTTCGATCCCCAGCACCCACATGGTGGCTAACAACCATCCTTAACTACAGTTCCAGGGGAATCCGAAGCCCTCTTCTGACCTCTGAGGCATTGCATGACACAGATTTGCTCACATACATGCAGGCAATACATTCATACACATGAAAAAAAAAAAAAAAAAAGAACTCCTTGTCATAAATCGCATTCTAAGTTTTGCAGGGTTTGAAAGAAAAGGCTAATATCTAATATTTCTTACAAATTTCTCCTCTTATTTTCTTAAATTCTCTTTTCTTCAAACTCATCAAGTTCTCTTTTTGTTAAACCTCAGAATAAGAAACGTCTATAGGGAGGGGACATTTGTTTGGTAATAGCTTGGCTCAATAAGCCTGAGTTAGGTCCCTAACACATGGTATAATGCAGGATCAGGACACTCATGATTACCAAGGAAGTTATCATAGAACCCATAAGACCTCTTCATTTTCCAAAACATTCTTCCAGGAGGCCAGAGAGTTTCCTTGGAGTTACATTTGAATTAGTTCTAGGGAACCAGCAGAATTTCTTGATGGGCTCACAAGAGTACTGGGTTCCCTTTGTTTTCCTTTTGGTTTCCAAGGCTTGCCTCCAGAGTGATGAACTCAGAGTTTGCTTTCAGACACTTTGAGATAGCTGTTGGACTAGCTAGAATCACAGTGTGAGTTCCCTCCCAAATAGCTTCTAGACAGGGAGAAAAAAGAAATGTACCCATCATTCCTTGACTTTTGGCTGCAGGTGGGCACTGCAGTGTTGAACTGGGTCAAGATTTGAAGTCTTATATCTAAGTAGTATTTTCTTATTAAGAAAAAAATCACTAATGAGAAATAATTGCCTAAAATAACATCTTTTATGAACTTAGTCTGGAAAATGTAATCCCTTGGATTCTTAACGAAGCATACCAATCACTTTATTCTTTGGTTACACTTTCCTGTTGGCTATTTAAGACCAGGAAGTTGGCCTAAATTAAGCAATTTTTTAAAGATCAGCTGAGGATCTGATCCGCAGGGGTCACTTGGGCTTGGGTAGAACCTCTAGGTCCTTTAGTCTTTTACCAGTTATTTCCATGTGAGGATAAGTCAATGGTTCTGCTTTGATCATGGCTTCACGTAGAAGCATTGAGGTAACATCTCCCTCTGTGTTGATCCTCCTCTTTATAGACTGGACACTGGTTCAAGTCCATCAGGTGCAGTTTCCAGAGCCTCCCTGAAAAAGAGGACAGGTGACTCTGCACAGTCACAAGACTTTTCTAGAGATGGTCCATAGTCCCCTGGGACTTCATTGACCTTGGAGGGCAAGGGGGGGAAATCTTGACCCTTTAAGTCCCTCTGATCACATTAGTATGGGCCTCAAAGTATGGTTATTAAATACCCAAGAAGGTTAGTTACACCAGTCTGGTACTTTTAATTACCATGTGATACACAGAACTTAAACAAAAACCAAACACTCTTAAATAAATCTTGACCAGATATAAACTTTGTTCCTTAAACTAGTTGACTGAATATGACCTTAGAAATTTTAAGCTTATCTGTACATTATTCCATCCCATCTTTCATATATCATAACAAACCATCTCAAACCTTCATCATTTGTATAGGCTCATTTTTTTCTTTCTATTCTGGAAACATCCAGCCATTTTAATCTTCATACATAAATCCTTAATAAAAACACCTTCAGCGGGGCATGGTGGTGCACACCTTTAATCCCAGCACTCGGGAGGCAGAATCAGGTGGATCTCTGTGAGTTCAAGGCCAGCCTGGTCTACATAGTGAGTTCCAGGACAGCTGGGGCTACAGGGAGACCCTGTCTCAAAAAGACAAAATAAATAAATAAATAAGTAAATACATCTTCATTTTCATATCTTTTAACATCTTTCACATTCTCAATTCCTTAATGCCATGAGACATAATAACATTAACAAATATATTTTCCATCTGTCATGAACATTTTCTTTCTGGGGGTAGTAAGCAGTGTTTATCCCCTAAGGTTATAGGGTCAAAGTGATGTTTGATTACATTGAAGTTCACCCCGGGGAACCAATGAATTTACTTACAGAGGTGGGTGAAGGGTTACTGAGAGATGTATATGGTGTCCTGAGAGTAGTTGCACTGCAAAGTCTTTACCCAGCATGAATTTCAACTTCCTCATAACTTCATATATCAATCTTCTTTTTCCTACCCTTCCCAAGATTATATGCTTTAGTTCTCCCCAAATCCAGAAAACCACTTGTGATTACATATAGCTTTCCTGGGAAAAGTGGCTGGATACTCAGGTGAGGGCCCAACGACCTTGTTTACCCTCCTTTAATGACAGAACAATATAGTCAACAAGCCTAATTGTGATGGTCTTTTCCAAGTAGGCACAGCTAAAATCACAGAGATGGAAGTTATTTGGTTCAGAAGAGTGCTGTGCAGCATCATCTTATTAAAAGATCTTGGAATCCAAATTGCATACTGTGATGGTTTGAATGAGAATGTCTCCTATAAGCTCCAAGTATTTGAACATTTTGTTCCCACTTGGTGGTGCTATTTTGGGAGGTCTTAGAAGGTGAGGCTGTGCTGGAGGAAGCCTGTTACTGGGGATAGGCTTAGAGAGTTTTTAAGGCTTGTGGGATCTCTAGTCGCTCTCTCTGTTTCCTGTTCCCGCTTGAAGCTGTGAGAGTTTAGTTTCTGCTCCTTCTCCAGTCACTTCTGCTGCCATGCTACCTGCTATGATGGACTCTTGCCCCTGGAGCCATAAGCTAAATAAACTTTTCCTTTGATAAGTTCCTTTGGTCGTGGTGTTTCTATCGCAGCAACAGAAAAATGACTAATACAGAAATTGGTACCAGAGAGTGAACAGTTGGCTGTGAAGAACGTGACCATGTGAGTTTTTGGAGGAATGTGGAAGGCTTTGGAAGTTTGGGCTAGAAAAGCAGTTGATTGTAGTAAGAGCTTAACAGGCCATTCTAATAGGGGCCTGGGAAAAAGCAGTGCTGAGAACCATGTAGTTCTAGAAGGAAATAAGAACATAATCAGCAATTACAATATTCTGGCAGAGCCTGGCTGGAGTCTGCCCGCAGCCAAAAAGCTTTCCTGAAGCTAAGTTGAAAAGCAATGGACTAATTTCTTCGGTGGAGGATATTTCAAGGCAGCCTAATGTAGAAAGGGTGGCATGGCTATTAATGGTAAATATTATGCAGATCTACAGTGGGAAAGAACAAATGGGGCAGTAAGAAATGAAGAATGTACAGTTTGGGTTGGAAAAGAGCACCAGGAAGATTAATGTTGGAGTCAAGGCATGTGCTGAAGGAGAAAATCTCTTTGATAAGGAGATTAACATAATTAAGGAGAGGTCTGGAGATTTGCACTTAAACAATGGAGAGAGTGTCTCCAGGGCAAGACCACACTCATTTAAGTCTTCAACTTGTGAGAGGGAAAATGCTGGGGTTTTCTACTCCTAGAACACCACAGCTGAGAAAAGTTTCAAAAGTGGATGAACCTGGATCCATCCCAAACTTGCAGCCAAACTTGGTTGGCAGTGTCATTCACCGGTGCTGGCTTTAGAGGCATGCAGGATGCAAGAGTGAAGGGATCATCAGTTCTTCTGCTGCAGTTTCAGGGAGCTGCTGAGGCCAGGCCATGCGCAGCAGGGGCGTCCCCGCATAAAGAAGGCCATTGATAAGCTGTGGTGTGAAGCTTTGAAGATGAAGTCTGGTTGGCAGCAGAGATCCCAAGAAGACGTTCACGATGCCCGAGTTGTGAGACATCTGCCAGGGAGAGCTGCATACAGGGAGTGGTACCAACCAAAGAGAGAGATGTATGTTTCACACAGCAAACTAGAGAGTCTGAGCCACTTAAGCCCTTTGGAAGTAAAGTTCCAGGAATCAGATGTGGAGCTACTGAATTTAGTGTTTTCCATGTTGGTTTTTGGTCTTGTTTTGGTCTGGTATTTCCTCACTATGCCTCTATTCTTCCCTTTTGGAATGGGAATGTGTATTTGGTTCCACTGTATGTTGGGAGTATGTAATGTGTCTTTTGATTTCACAGGGACTTAAGTTAAAAGATTTCCCTGAGTTTCAGAAGACACTTTAGACTATGGACTTTTGAACAGTATTGAGACTGGTGAAGACTATGGGGACTTTTAAGGATGGACTAAATGCATTTTTCATTTTATATGGTCATGAGCCTATGGGGGCCAGGAAATAGAATAAGGTGGTTTGAATGATAATGTCCCCCATAGGCTCCAAGTATTTGAACATTTTGTTCCCACTTGGTGGTGTTGTTTTGGGAGGTCTTAAAAGGTGTGGCCATGCTGAAAGAAGCACGTCACTGGGGGCAGGCTTAGAGAGTTCTTAAGCCTTGCCAGATCTCCAGTCACTCTCTGTTTCCTGTGCCTGCTTGAAGGTGTGAGAGCTTAGCTTCTGTTCCTACTCCAGCCCCCTCTGCTGCCATGCCTCCCTGCCATGATGGACTCTTGCCCCTTGGAAACATAAGCTAAATAAACTTTTTTTTTTTTTTTTTTGTAAGTTCCCTTGGACATGGTGTTTCTATCACAGCAATAGAAAAGTGACTAACACACACACATAAGATAATGTACCTGTGTACATATTGTGGTTTTATAAGTTCCCTAGTAAACCTTATAGAAAACACAAGACAGTTAAAAATATTCTTTATATAGTTTAGACAGTGGTCTACCAAAACCATGCTTTAGGTTTTGAATGGGTATAAACAGTAGATAGAAGCAATAGAAGCAACAGGCACAAAGCAAAACATTATCAAATTGATGTTCATGACCTTCAACATAATCAGTTCAGGAAAGCCGGGATGCTGGAGTTACTGACTGAGGGTTTTAGGCAGAGAGCCCCTCTGTCCTCTCCATGGACTGTAAACTGTCTTTTATTTCTAAAAATCTATTCCAATATTTAGTAAATCTTGGTATTCAGTATACATTTATATTAGTCTATGCTAGTTATTTTTCTTATTGCTGAGAGAAAACAGAGCATGCAATTAGCTGTTTTTACTATAGACATCTTCGTATAATAAGCAAATAGTAACAATCTCTGTGGAAAATAGTTTATATACATTTGTCCAGGTGAGTCTTCTCATCTGCTGGGTCTTACATTAGGAACAGAGATTGACAAGAGACCTAACATTTGAAGAAGTCATCTGATATTTCTAAACTACATGAAGTCAGTTAGTACCCATAATCAAGCAGGATCAGGCTGATAGATCTATCTGCCTTTACTCGTGTCAAACCTGAGATCCTTCCTGGCTATACTTGAGGTGACCAGATGCATGAAAGCTTATACCCACAGTTAGTTAGCCTGTGTCTATTAATAGAGACAGACAACCTGAAAGACTTAACAAAAGAAGATATTTTGGAATGTTTCCCAAATATTCCTCTATCGCCGTCTCCAGAGTGTCCTCTGGAGATCCTCTTATCACTTTTCCATGAGCAGCCATAAAAAGATGACACCTGTTGGATTAGTCATTACCTTCCCATCTTCACCAACGCGGGCTTGGATACCTGTATCCTCTTCTTTTTTTGACACAGTGTCCCCCTACAGCCCCATCTGGCCTGGAACTCACTATGTAGACCAGGCTTGCCTTGATCTCACAGAGATCCACCTGCCTCTGCCTCATGAGTGCCAGGATTGAAGGCATGCACCACCACACCTGGCATATCCTCTCCTTTTTAAATTAATGACCCTAAAGGAGGGGGAGTCTGTTCAGATTATTCACTGTACCAATGTGACTCTCTAATGCTCTGTGACCTTCATGGATTCTTTCTGCATGTTGCCTGGTTAATCTTATTCTGCCTGTGTATGACCCACCATCCATAAAAACTCTGGAGCAAATACTTGCCCCATGTATCAGGGAACTCAGCCAACTTCTAATGATTGTGCAAGTTAGGGAAGGCTTCCTAATCATGAGCTGAATTCTAATTAATTCCCTTAAATGTTCCCTCTTTTTTTGTCATAATTTTCTAGTCCATATTTTTTTTTTTTAATTTTAATTGCATAAGAGACAAGCCTGATAGCTCTCAGGGTGAGTTCTTTTAAAGAGGGATATCAATCTGTCTGAAAATAAGGAGCATAGAAAACAATGTTACCTTAAGGAACTTGGAAAGAGACAATATTAGAATGTTCTTTCCTTTTAGAAACTGACAAATATGCAAAACAATGTAAGAATTCAAAATAGTCACTTTTAGAAATCAGTGAATATACCATATAAAAGATGTCAAAATCCAAAATAATACCCTTAAAAACAGGTAAACATGCTGCAAATGATGTCAAAAACCCAAAATAGTGCCCTTTAAAAATAAGTAAGTATATTGTGCAAAGTTGAAACCCCAAATAATCCCCTTTAGAAACACATCAAAACAATGTTAACATTTAAACTCCCACCCGGGAAGTCTGGTATTACCTACTTAGTCTGATATAAAAATGTATTGACCTTGTTACAAGGCAATAGAGACAGTGTTGGAATCTCTTGGTTTTCCATTTTTATGATCCCATCAAGAATCCAAGGTGAAGCCAAAACATAAAAAACAAAACAAAACAAAACAAAAAACATTGCAAGAGGATTAGGACACATGATTAAATGCCTGCAGTCCAGGGAATCCCCAGGTTATCATGAGCTCAGCAGCATTACCAAGTTTCTGGGCATCACCATTTTGAATTATGTCATGTGGTTAGATTAATTAAGATTGTGGTTAGATCACACAGGTCACTGTCATTTTGAAAATGCTACTATCCAAGATGGTGACCAAGTCATGTGGCTGTCCCCATATTGAAGATGTCATCAACCAAGATGGAGACCAGATCACACTGGTTGCCTTCCTCTTGGTGAAGTCACCAGCCATGACAAAGCCACATGACTACGTTAGTGAGCTCAGATTCATGATAAAATGAGCCCATCCCCCACCAGGATACAAATCCATGGGATTCACATATCTCAGAAAATAATGTGGACAGCCACTCCCTTTTCTTTTATAAAAGTACCCAGTTAAATCATACTTGATAAAACAGGAGAAATTACTTTCAGATATGTAGGCCCTAAATAGGAAAGCAAAGGTAGAAATTCATGATCTCAAACCAAAAAAGGGAGTCTATGTCTCTCACCACCCATCACAACTGTTAATGCAAATTGATGTCCTCCAAATCTCATCCTCACTAGACACAAGCTGTTGCTGGGAAAGAAACTCATGAACGCAGCAGAGGAAATGAGGAGTTATGTCCAGCACGTTGTTGGGCTGTTGCTCTGAGAGCACGTGTCACACCCGAGCATGGCACGTGACCCTCAACTTCGGCTGAAATTTAAAATACTTAGATCCACATGGTCTAGGTACTGCTTGGTGTCAAATAGGGCCCGAGGTCAGACTTCCAGGCCCCTCTGCTCTGACTGTTCCCCTTTTCCCCATCAGGGGTTCTTGGAGAGAACTATTGTGGAGAAAAAAAGCCAAAGCAGTTTTTAAAACTGTTTTTTTTTTTTCCTTTTCTGCAAGAGGTAAGCAGTTTAGTTTATCAAAAGCCCTGAGGCAAGATAGCAAGATAAGGAGCTCGCCTGCTTAAAGTCCAAATTCCACACACCTGTAGAAATTCTCCACGTGGCCACTAAATAAGTTATTAGAATTTCAGTGGTCCCTCTGTGGTTACCACAATGATATGGGGAGAAATGGCATTCCCTAGAGGCTTGTTAGACAAAAACGGCAACTTTAGGACAATTTTATTAGAATTTAAAGAAAAATCCTCAGGGCAGACAAGTTGGAGATCTCTGTAGCTGCCTGAGTAGGAGAATGAAGAGGAGAAAACCATAGAGGTGTAGAGCCTACACGGAGGTCAGACACATGGTGGACTGGAAGCCACATGCAGGGAGAAGGAAGCTTTAGAGAAAAAGTAAAGAAATACTAGGAACCGAACCTTTGATGTTTTGGTTGTTACCCTTAGTTGTAATGGCTGTGCCATCTCTCCAAACCCTGCATGTGTTCCCCATGGACTTTATTATTGCTGTCCCATCTGGGGGTCCTGGTTGGGAAATTTAACCTCTGGTGTGCCAGCCCTCACCCCCGACACTGGGTGTTTTCCCAAATAACCAATTCCGTCTTCCTGATCCATCACCTGCCCTTCTCCCAAGAAGAGACTCCCTCTGGGCCATTCAGAGGAGTTAATTTCCCCACATCTGAAGAATCTATTTCTTTTCTTTTTCACTTTCTTTTTCTGCCCCCCCCCTTTAAAAAATTTATTACAGCTCAGTTTGGATTAATTATTTCCCATTCCTGTCCCTTAGAAGCTCAAACCCCTACGCCTAACGAGGAGGTTTCTTGCATCTAAGTCTGCTGCTTCACCCATCTCTGACAAATTCCCTTCAAAGAACTGCAGGTCAGGGCTCCACCAACCCCTGGAATGTCCCAACCATCAAGGCAGTACTTTGTCAACACCATGACGTTTCTTACCTTGGTCTGTGCACAGAGTTGCCTGATCTCTGTGGTGTTTTCTTGGGCCCTTCCCCTACATTGCCAAGAGAGTTTCCTGTCTCGAGATCATTACCAATCCAGAAAGTTCCAAATACCCAAGCCTTAGAGCCACTGAAAGGAAGCAGTGGGACACAGATGAGTTTCCCCAAGGTTAGGGTTCTGAACTTCTTTCTAGATGGAATTAGAATCCTAGATGAGCCCCCAAATTGTTAGAAATAAAATCTGAGGTCTAAGGACCCCATCAATACCACATGAAGAAAAAGCAAAAGTAACTCACCAAGGCTGATTTTACTTTTGCAAAAGGCTGACTTGTGTGACCAGTCAGATCCAGCAAGTACACTGGCCCCAGAAGCTTGAGGGGCGTTTATCCCTAAGGCAAGAGTGCTGTGTCTTTTCCCCACTGACTGAAGTCCAACCTCACAGTCTTTTCCAGTTTGCTGGTTTAAAAGACTCAGCATAAAGAGAGACGAGCTCTCACTACTCAAGGCCATCAGGCTCAGGAATTCATCAGGGCCTTTCCTTAAACAAAAGTCTTATAGTGTGATTAAAAGATTAGAATTCCTTATTATAAACCAAATTCCAAGTTTTATATGGTTTAAAAGCAAAGATGAATATCTAATATTTCTTACAGACACTTAGAACTGGATGACTCATTCATTTGAAGGGGCCATTCTGTGCGTTGTAGGGTGCTTGGCAGCACCCCTAGCTCCTACCCTTGAATGTCAACAGCAACTCTCCCCCACAGTAGAACCAGAAACATTACTAGGCATCCCAGATGCTCCCTGGGAAAGGGGAGGTGCGACCACCCCTACTGAGGGGCCCTGGTCTGGAACACCACAGCAAGGGCTGCACTTACTCTGTCATTGACCCTGGACCAAAACTATGTTTCTTTATCCTGTGACACATAGTAGATGGGCAGAATCAGAGACACAGTAAGAGACCTGGCACGTTTCTAAGCCAGATGATCTCTGTACTGCTTGTACACATGCATCCTCTCATTAGGAAATATTTGCTAGTCACTGTGGGGTGCCAGGTGCCCGTGGTCTGAGGATACACTGCAGAACATGGCAGGGCCCTGTGAACTCTGCCCCCTTACATCTAGTGGGAGGAGGGGAAGGAGATACTCCATCAATCAGTAAGATAATTTCTAGCAATAATCATCATGAGGGAAATGACATAAAGCCCAAGAGTAGAGTAAATAGGTGGGGGCATCTTAGATGGGTAGCTGGGAAAATCTCTGTTGGCAGGTGACCTGGCACTAAACTTTGGTAGAAATACAATCGTACTTATTTACATTATGTTTGCCTTTCCATCCAGGACCCAGCACTTAGTGGGTCCTCATTAACACCTGTTGGTGGGTTTTCCTCTCCCAATGCAAAGAGACTATGTTGTAAATACTCAGTGCCCTTTGAACGCTGGAGTAAGTTCTGGAAGCACTATCCAGCAGGGTAAGAGTGTGTAATGTCTGTGGACAGGCTGAGCCAACCATGAGCCACCCTATCTCCATTCACTTTTGTTTTTACGAAAAGAGTTTCTTTGAAATAAATGGGACAAAAACCTCTCCTCTAAATCAATCATTTAATCATGCATCCATCATCACTGTCATTTAAAACCTGAAACTGCATCTATACACCCTGGCCATTTCCCGGCCCAGGTGTGAACCCCAGAACGGATGACTGGGAAAAATATGTGAACTCCACCACCCCCTCCACCCAGTCTACCTTCCTGATCAAATGCACCCTGAGGATGGGGTAATGTTACTATTGTGCCTGGGTAAGAAGGTCCCCTCCAGCCCTACCAGGAGCAGAGGGAAGAAGAGCTTAATCATTAATAACACTAACTTGCCTTTCTAGAGCCTTGAAAATGAGAATTTTGCCCTTTTTTTCCCTGGGAGTAAATTGGGTCAGAGTGTTCCCAGAATTTACATTTCAATTAAAAATACAATAATAACACATTGTGCGAATAGTGAATGATTCCTACCCAAGGGAAGATGACACCGCCCGCTACTTTGTTAATGAAAAGCCCCCTTCATTGGGACAGGCCACACATCAGTGGTAACAAATCTCCTGTCTTGTTCTGGGAATGAGGGGGTGGGGGTGGGGACTGGGAAGGTGAGCAGAGTCACCACCACCCTACTGGGACTGCCAGGCTGCCAGAGCTCGCCATGCATGGCTTCTGCCCCAAGTCCACCCTTCTAAAGCAAACATGACTGTTTTTCAATCGAGGTTTGGGATGGGGATGTAGCTCAGTTGGTAGAGTGCTTGCTTAGCATGCAGGAAGCCCTGGGTTTGCTCTCCAGCCCTACATAAAATCTGGTGTGGTGTTCACACCTGTAATCCCAGCGCTCCAAGGTAGCGGCAGGAGGAGAAGACGGCCAGTTTGAGTACAAAGCTTGCCTGGAATATGAGCGCCTGAGTCAAAACAGGAACAAAAAGTCTTTAAAAAGTTAAATCAAAGTGAGGGCTTTGTTTGTTTACCTCGTTGGCTTGCTGCTGCTGCTGGTTTTCATTAATGTTGCCATCCCCAACAATGGTGGAAGGCATCAGGGCTGCCTCAGACCCTTCTCCTCCAGCCTCTGTAAGTGGATTGAAGTTTAGAAACTTCCCCCATTAGTCTCTCAGTCTGGAATCTGGTAGAAACTTCGTTCAGGGCTGCACACTGGGTGCCTGGTGTTGCTGCTCTTTCTCGTTCTTTCTTTCTTTCTTTTTCTTTCTTTCTTTCTCTCTCTCTTTTTCTCTTTCTTTTCTCTCTCTCTCTTTTTCTCTCTCTTTCTTTCTCTCTCTTTCTCTTTCTTTCTTTCTTTCTTTCTTTCTTTCTTTCTTTCTTTCTTTCTTCCTTTTCTCTCTTTTTTTGACAAGTAGCCTAAAGATTGGTGATTGTGACTGTCCCTGCCTCACTGATGGTTAGAGTTGGTTTAAAAGTCCCCCAGACTTATTTCTTTGTACATATCCAGGCAAGGAGAAAGAAAGGGAGGCCAGGTCAGTCTTGGAAGCCTGCCCCCCGGAGTACAGGAGAGGAAGGTGTTGGCCTCAGACACAGGTGGAAGAATTTGGCTCACGATTACTTCTGAAAAGAAATGACCAGTTTTGGTCCTGTTTCCAATAGAAACAAACTTTAGATGTGGAGAAAGACTATCACCCCAAGCCCTATCCAGGAGCAGAGTTTTCAAAAGCAGGGGTGTGAGCAGCCGGCATGCAGCACCCAAGAAAGCAGGGTTATCTAGATGCAGCCCAGATCCCGTGACTTGACACTGTTCTAGTGGGTCCAGTATTTCTGATCCTGGGTCTCATGGGCCAGAGGAGGTGAGAAGAGACATCTGCAGTGTGTTAAGTCTGAGCAGCCAGAGTGGCACCTTTGTGTTCCGTGGCATTCAGACTTTTTCAGTGGCTTTAAAAATATGGACAGTTGGGGCTGGAGAGATGGCTCAGTGGTTAAGAACATTGGTTGTTCTTGTGGAAGACCAGGGTTCGAATTCCAGCACCCACATGGCAGCTAGTAACTGTCCATAACTCCAGTCCCAGGGGATCTGACAGCCTCTTTTGATCTCCAGGGGGCATTGCACGACACAGGTGCACTTACCTACTTGCAGGCAATATATGCATACACATTAAAAAAAATATGGACAGTTGCTCTGGATGTCCAATGAGGTAACATCCTGATAAAGCCATTTCAAATCAAGACAAAGTTATGCATCTAACCTATTGAATGACCCATCTTAACTAGGCTCAGAGCACCAACACTAGCCTGCACAATTGCACCCAAAGCCTGCTTTATAAAATTCTGTATGCCCCATGGGATTTGTCAAACACTATAGTGTAAGTGGGAAGCAGAGTTACTGTCTGAGTGACCACATTCCTTACTGTTGTAAAACTAAAATATCCAAAATGGGAGACTGTGTATCGAACAAAGACGAAATACCTCAAAATTTTAAGACAACAGAGATTCAAAATGAAGAAGAAATTAATGTCCTGAGCATCTTAAAAATGACCTATTTATTTATTTTTATGTGTATGAAGTGTTTGGTCTGCATGTATGTAAGTGTACCACATGCATGCAATACCAGCAGCAACCAGAAGAGGGTGTCAGATCCCCTGGAGATGGGGTTAAGGACAGTTAGCCACCATGTACTCTTAACCACTGAGTCAACTCTCCAGCTCTCCCTCCCCCACTTTTTATAGCCAACCTGATGGCACGAGAATTGGCCTCAAGTGCAGAATCTCTGTCCTATTGATGACCCACAGTCATGAAGCTTGAATGAGACTTGCTCATTCTCTCTCTCTCTCTCTCTCTCTCTCTCTCTCTCTCTCTCTGTGTCTCTCTTAAGTTTTCAAGTCTAGTAAGACTTGAAATCAGAGTGTAATCAATGTTCCCAATAATACCAGTTTATTATAATACTCATTTTATACCCAAATATGGGCCAAGGCACCTTGGGTATAGATAATATACAGAGGTGGCGTTAATTCACATTTGTTGCCCCAGCCCCAGCCTGACCCTGAGCATCCAAATCCCTCTCCATCTTCATTCCTAAGATTTTCCATTCTGCAGTCCCTATTGCCTCACTGGATTTCTCTAGGAACACCCTATTGAAATACAAGTCTGACTGTTCATTCCAGAAACTTCCCCAAAGACCCATCAATTCTCCAGTGAGGTATCACACAGTGTGCACACTGAGATTTCTTTGAATTCACTTCTCAAAACCCTCCCCTTGATGTTCTTATTCATCTGGCTGATGGATCTCAACTCTTAGCCAATCCTAGACAAGTCCTTGCATTGACAGACATCCCTTCACCAAACCCTCTAGTCCTCAATAAATCCTGACCTGCCTGAGAGCACTGGACACCCTCTGTCAGGTGAGTCTCCCTCACCGCAGAAAACAACCACCTCAGCTTTGTTTTCTCGTTAGGCCGCACTGGAGAATTTTCCTGTTGCCCAGCTTTTGACCTCTTCAGTCGGTCTTTCTGATCCTTGCCTGGATGAATTTGGTTGGTGCTGCCTAGTTTTTGCTGTTCTGTTAACTTTTCTTAATCTGGAACTGATTGCAGGCTCAGTCTCACAACTCTGAATAAACAGCAATATCTCGCAGAAATTCAGTCATTTTGTTTTATGTTGTCTATTAATTTCAACTCATTAAAAACAACTATATCAAAATAATACATAAGCATTGGTATAAGCACAAGACACGTCTTGAACAAGATTTATTATAAACATGGGCCCCTTTCAAACCCCTGCCCTCCCAGCTCCAGGACAGGGCTCTTGAAGCACCTACAACTGTCCATTCTTAGAGCAGTTTCTTCTGGTTTGTTCCCTCAGTGACATACTTAGGTTTCTGTTTCTTGATTTAAATGGACAACAGCTCTGTGTTATTAATTTCAGGATATGAACAGATGAGGGCCTGTAACTTCCTGTCCCCCACCCATCTCCCCTCTCTTCAACCTCTCTCCAGAGATTTATTATCACCTTTTTGTTATTAAATACAGACTTAGTGTTCCATTATTACAAGTGGGAAAATAATATTCTCAGCCTCATTGAGCAGTGTCTGACAATGTTATTCTTTGCTGACCGCTGCCTCTCTTTGCCCGGCTTTCTTTGACTGTCTGGGTGACTCTTCCCACACCCTCCAGTTGCTCTGTACAAAGGCCTTCAATCCAATTTTACACCCGGCCACACCTGTCAGTTAATCTGTCAGTCCCATTTTTCCAGAGACATCCCTTCCCAGAGCTGCCCTTACTGCTGCCCCACCCAATCTCCATGCTCCTGAGCCTCCCACACAGTTGTCAGTAGGCTTTTCCTCTGCTGTTTGTGTCCTGGGGCTCCAACCCTCATCTTTCTCCATTTTTCTCCTTTGTTTTACATCTTCTGATATGTTCTTGTGAAAGGGTCCTTTGGAAGCAGTTTTTTTTTTGACACCTTCTGTACTTAAAAAGTGGTATTTATTATGTTGTTACATGGGATTGATAGTTTGGCTGTGTATAAAATTCAAGGGTCACTGTAATTTTCAGTACACATTGAAAAAAACGACATCACTCTCTTGCCCTTAACATTGCTGAGAAGTCCTGTGTCCTCCCATCTCTACATATGTGGGACCTGGGCTTATGTTGCTGGTGTTAATGCTTTTGGTTTTCTCTGCAGAAGATTTTAGGCTTTTCTCTTAATTCTTGGTGCTCTCTGTTTTCGTGATCTCGGGGTGTGGTGGGTTGACTGTTCGTTCTATCTTGTACTCACTGGACCCTTTCATTCAGAACACCAACATCTTTGGAGTCTGGGAGATTTCCTTGTATTAGTCTATTATTCAATAGATAACCTGAAATAATCCACTTATTTGTTTATCTTTTCTCCACTTTCCTCTTTTCATTGATCTATATGGTTCCATATTTTTCATTACGTGTTTCCATTTCTCGGACATAGTATCTTTTCTTGTCCGGGTACAGTAGACGCTGCAGAGCCCACCAGTGTCCTTAGCTTCACCATTCTAGAATGGCAGGCCAACTTCCAACGCTGCCTAAGGACTGTGATGTCTTAAGACATGGAGGATTCACTACCCCATGGGTTACATTTTCAACTTTGACAATGTGTCATAAAGTGCTGGGTCATCTGACCCAGAGGATCAGTGTGGTGCCTAACCACAGGAAGCAGGAGGTGTGGTCCCTCTTTTTGTGGCTTTCCCTGGACACGGATCAGAATGGACTCTAGAGGCTGGTCTTGGGCTGCTTCAGAGCAGACCTGGTACATCTTCCTCAGCCCACACAACTGACCAGGGCAGATGATAGCTGTTCCCATCCTCACCTCCATCTCATCCATCTTGATGGTGGAAGGACTGATTTCCCTGATTAGCAAAGAGTCCATCCTCTTCTGCCGAAGGGTAGGAAGAATCCCTGGTTAAGGGTGGTGGGAAAGGGAGGTTAGGGAGCAGAAGGCTCTTAACGCAGACTTTCTTCCATGCTACCTGAACTTCCGTCCCCACTCCGTCTCCCAGCACTGCTGCTCAACACAGTTCATTTCTTTCTTTGTCCCCACATTTAAGTCTCAGTTGATCTTAACCAATTTTTTCCCTAGCCTCCAACATTTTCTTGACATGTGTCATTCGCTATCTGTGTCTTGTCTGTTCTTTCGGTCTTGAAGGCTTGTGTCTTTTTGTTTCGATCCCTTAACTGTCACCTTACAAGGGCTTCAGGAATGAGCAGACAGATTTGTGACTAATCTACCATGAACTCCTATTGTGCTGATTTTATAGGCAGAGTCTATTTATGGCCTGCAATATTGGGTTTCTAGATGGGTCAGTGATTAATTTTTTTCTTTAAAATAAATACAGTTTTTCAAATTAAAATGAATCAATTCAATGAAAAAATATTAAATGAATACAATGCTGAGTCTAGCCTAAACCTTGGTGGTACCAAGAAACTGGAGAGGACCTAAGACTTGCTCAATCCACTTCTCAGGTTGCGGCAGATAAAGTGGGATTATCTGTGGATTCTTGGAAATGTATCCCGCTCTCCCTTCCCAGCCCCTCATAGGGGGCTCCATTGCCTCTGCTGCTGAACTACTCCCTGAGGTCATAATCAGAAATGGCCACAGTGGCCCAGGAGTGTGTCTGGGAATATATGACTTAAAATGTTCTCTAAGACAGGCCCTTGGTATGTGTGTTGCGGGTTGGAGGAAGGAGAGATTAAGTCACATGAAGGTGGGTTCTAGACACCTATAACCATCGCCCCCGGTCATCTGGCCCAGAGGATCAATGTGGTACCTAACTTCTGGGAGCAGGGGCATGGCCCCTCCTTCTGTGGCTTTCCCTGGACATGGATCAGAATGGACTCTAGAGGCTGGGGTTGGGTTACTTCAGTGCAGACCTGATACTTCTTCCTCAGCCCACACAGCAGACCAGGGCCGAGGGCAGCTGCTCCCATCCTCACGTCCATCTCAGCCCACTGGTGGTTCTGCTTCCTCTTCTAGCAGATCCCCTAGAGGAGGGGCAGGGCTGCTCCCCTCTTTACTCTGGTTCCTTCTCCTCAAAAACTTCCTCAGGACAGGGAGAGGTTTTCCCTTCCATCCTGTGTAGAGTGGATGTTCACTAGTGGGTAGAGAGCAGGAGAACGGCTGGGGACTGGTCTGTTTGGACTGGGTATGTGGCTTGTGATTAAGGACCATCGATTTGTCTTCGGCTTTAATGACAGGAAATCATTGCTGTAGCTGCTGGCTGCTGGTTGCTGATTGCCTGGGGGTTATTTGTTTATTTAAGAGAACAACGTAAGGGGCAGTGGAGATGTCTGGAGATTGCCTGGTTTGCTCTCTCTTTGCTAACCCGTCCCTCCTGGGCTCCACTGCTCTCAGCACTACTAGGAGGCCGGTTTCCTCAGTCTACCTCTGCTAGGATCAATCAATCAGCTTTGGGCTGGACATCCGGATGGGAGAGGGAAGCACAAGCCAGTGGAGCCAGGAGGAAACCCAGTCCTGGAACCTGTGTTCCTATTTGTTGTTACATAGTTGTCAAAGCTGACAGAGCACCAGCTTGGTGCTGGGGGTGGGCAAGCACAGCTCTGGGGTGAAAAGGGAAGGCTACGAGGGTGGGGCTTTTCTTGTCTATATTGTTACCTGTTTTATATTTTAAGTTTCAGAAAAGGATTTTTTTTTAGATAAAAGTTACTCTAAACAGATTTGAAGTCATGGGTATGACTCAGCCTCCCCCCTGAGCAGAACAGGCCCTTCATCTCCTGGTGCTGTCACGTTGTCCCTCCGGAGCTCAGCTGACTTAGGGAAAGTGCAAAGCACAGGCAATTACATCTTTTCCAAAGAGCCATAGTTATAGTGCGGGTCCCATATAATCTTTCCAAATCTTGTCACTTACTGTCAAAATACAGAGTCTACTTCTCTTGCCGTTGAACCTGGGCAGTGTTTTCGACGGTGCCAATGGATAAACACAATGTGGTGGAAAGAAAGCCTGACTTCTGAGGCACACGCTGGCTTCTTCCTGGCTCATTCGTTCTTTTTCTCTGGGTCCCTGCGTTCCCGAGCAGCCATGCGGCCAGTTACCGTAAGCTACCACACTGCAGAGACAAGCTGGACTCAGAGGTGCCCAGGAGCCTCGGGTTCCCACCCTGCTGGGAGTGGCTTGGAGACCAGGGACCTTTGAGCGGAGATACCTCCAAGTGGGCTCCAGTTCCCTGCTGGGGGCATGGTGATGCATGCTAAGCTGCTCCCACACAGATCTGCCCCTGTGGGAGGTGGACACATCACCACCACTGCTTTAAGCACTGTTCTGGGGCGGTTTGTTATTCAGTGAGGACAGATGACCAGAAACACATGCAGGTACACGGTGATGGGATGCGATTGTCACACATCTTCAGCCCTTGGAACAAAGATCTGGAATCTTCTTTATCCCCCATCTCACTTCTCATACCTAAGTAAGAGAGCTGCCCACTGAGACCAGCCTGGAGCCTTGGATCTGCAGAAGCAATTTTGCTGTATCTTGTTTTGCTTTAAAAGGAGCGTCTTCCTGGCCTCGACCTTTGGGTTTTGGGTAGTATTGGTGTGTTTTCATAGATGACATGGATGCTGGTCAGAAACAAGTTCACTTTACCTGCTGCAAACGATATTTAGTCAATGGAATTAGAGTGGCAGGTACCTACTGAGTGCTGTCTCTGTGGTGCCAGCATGCTGCCTGCCCAGGGACAGAGTACAGAGTGCAGGAGTGCAAACACTACCTTCCAGAGCTTTCCATCTTCCAGATGAGTGGGAGGAGGCCATGGGGGTTCACCTGGGAAAATACTGGAAGACATGAGTGTAAATAAAAATACAAGAAAGGAGGCGTAAGGCTGCGGAAAAGACAAGCTTTCTTTTGCGATTTCAGGGCGTGAAAGGTATTTGCTAGACAGGCTACGTGGGAAAGGGGCTGGCAGAGGAAGTTTGAGGATCCAGGTGTGGATTTGTGTTTAGGATGCATTTGCTACACCCATATCTAGCACCTTGGGTTGGTGAGGGTCAACAACAGGTGACAGGCTGAGAGGAACAATGACTGTAACCCACACTGGCTGCCATGCTATGAGGATGGCTCCAAGCCACCAGCTGAACAGATAATAAAACAACAGTGAGGTTCATTTCACACCCACCAGACCAGGAAAGAAAAAGGTAAAAATGCCAAGTGTACCATGCAGCAGTCAGTCCTGAAAAGGAGCTGGTTTTCTTTTTAAAAAGTCATATTTATTTACCTAGTATGGGGAGGGGCATGCCACAGGTCACGTGTGAGGGTCAGAGGACAACTGTTCTCTTTTTCTACCACAAGGGTCCCAGTGATTGAACCCTGGGCTCAACAGCAAGTGCGCTTACTCTCGTCCAAGCCATCTCTTTAGCTCTGGGGAACTTCCTGTGAACTGTTGGTAACTATAAACTGACATTAGCTGCCAGGAGGGCGGTCAAGTGATGTGATTGAAGGCAAGTACGTGTTCTCTGAGGTCTGTAGTTCAGAACGTGCAGGGTGCTCAAGGCAGCACCATTTCTGAGACAGAGTGACCTGGTTGTCCATCTTGAGAGCAATCTGAACAGAATGTGCCATACGTGTGTGTGTGTGCGTGTGTGCGTGTGTGTGTGTGTGTGCGTGTGCGTGTGTGTGTGTGTGCGTGTGTGTGTGTGTGTGTGTGTGTGTGTGTGTGTATCTGCACATTCTGAATGAATGTATATATATATTGGGTTGGGGGAAATTATCCAGTAGGTTAATTATCCGGTTGGTTGCAGATATGAGAACTGGGAGTCAGATCCACAGAATCCAAATGGAAAGGCTGGACAGGCATAGCAGTTGCCTGTAGTCCCGGGCTGGGTCGGGGGGCGCAGAACAAGTTGGCTCCTTAGACTAATGGAATTGGTGAGCTCTGATTCCAATTCAGAGACCTTGCCTCAATAAAGTGGAAATACATGAATGGAAGAAATTCACAGACTTTGGCATTTGTTAATTTCAGGTTTCTGGGCACGTATGCACCCCTGCACACTTGCACAGATACACACATGGGAATATGCATACACAGATGTATGTCACATACATACACAAAGTAAAACAACAAACATACACAGAAAAAGCAACAGATTGACCAAAATAGCAAAACAAAACAGCAAGAGAAATCAGAGTACCAGGCAGGAAGCAAGTGGTCAGCGGGTGTGTTTTGGATGAATGAGATGGTCATCTGGGTGCAGGTGGCTTAGGAGTATCATTTTTAGGGACCTGCATCACTCACTACAAGCTTCCTGAGGACTTGGGCCCAGCACGGAGATTGTGGCTGTTAGCCACAAACTGTCTCAGACTCTGGATGCTGACCAACCACTTGGGAAAGTTTTCTGGCCAGTCTGGTTAAATGGCTTGGTGCCTCTGGGGGAAGCCACCATTATCTGAAAAATTCAGTCATATGAAAGTACTCCTCCTCTGACAGGGGCAGATAAATGAGGCATTCCTGTAACTGTATGTAAATCGTGCTTCTAAAGTGCTTGGAAAGTTTGGTGTCTTGAGTAGGCTAAATGTCACCCCTACAAGCTTCTTCGCCCTCTTAATTTGCTTGGTAAATCCTGTTTTTTCAGAGGGTGAATTACAGTAAAAGTGGTTTATCTCTTTGGCATTCTGTCGACCAGCCTTGGGGTGTGGGACCAGTGGAATGATAATGGATGCCACTGGTGGTGACCCCAGGCCCCCCAGGAGGCTGCAGGCTTCTGAGTCATCTAAGAAAGTTGAGATGAATCTCTGAAGATTTAACATGAAATAAATGGGGCTCTAACCCAGGACTTTGAAAAGTACCGAGCTGTGTGCGGTGGGGTGCTGCGGATTGGATCAGCTAGCATATCCACCGCCACTCCAACCTGTGACTAAGTGAAGATGAAGGAAGCAGGCTCCCATCTCTTGTCGCCTGCATCGTCTGTCCCAGCACTTGCTTGCTCTGCTACTTTGGGTGAGTTGAAGGTGGGTGTGCGGAATGCCGGCTCTCTTCCTTTGAAACATGGAGGTTATTTGCATGCTGCCTCTGACATCTAGATGGTGACAGCAGTGACAGGTGCAGCTTCTAGGCCTAGATTCAGGAGGGCTGGTGGCTTCCACCCAGCCTGTCACAACACTGACTCCTGGGATCTAACTGCCCAAGGCCTCGTGACGAACCCCCCCCCCCCCGTACCTCTCCCCAGAGAAAGAGAGGGGTCCCAGTCTGGGAGCCATGGCTGCCCACGTGCCCCACAAGGCAGAGTAACTATCTTGGAAGATTGTTTCTGATTCACCGATGCACTGTCTCAAGCCAGGAGCAGAGTAGAAAAAGTAATTAATAACAATAATTGGCTGTTGTTCTCAGCTATGAAGTTTTGATGTGATTTGTTAGGCAACAAAAAGTAACTAAAACAATTCTTGTTTTTGTTTTATTTGGTTTATGTTTGTTTTGAAATTAAAATATTCCTTATATAAATTAATCAATTTATCTATTCATTTACTTTTATGATCTTTCACATGCTGTGTTTGGTGACGTTATTCTCCCTTTACCTCCCAAACGCCCACCCCCACCCTCCCCTCTCCACACAAATCTTTCTCACATACCCATGTCTATTACTTTTGTTTTGTGACCCACTGAGTCAAACCAGGGTCATCTGTGCAACCACAGGTTTGGAAGTAGCTTTTGGAGCAGCCTGGTGAGCTCAGCAGAGGGTACACAATCAAACGCAGTGATTCCCGTGCCAGGTGTGGTGGCACATGCCTTTAATTCCAGCACCCTGGAGGCAGAGGCAGGTAGAGCTCTCGGATATCGAGGCCAGTCTAGTCTTTGTAGCAGCAAGTTCCAGGTCACCTGGGGCTATAGGGAAATCCCATCGAAAGAAAGAAAGAAGAAAAAGAAAGAAAAAGGAAAGGGAAGAACAAAGAACGAAGTACAGTTGATACCCCTCCCAAATCCATCAGTAGCCAATAGCTATGGGCTGGGCCCTGGAGCCCCGTTCCGTGACTGTTGCTGGTGGGGCTGGTCTCCTTCAGGCCTGGTGCAGATAACTACGGCTGATGTGAGTCAACCAACACAGTAGCTCTATGGAGTCTAGCGACTGGCATTTCCCAGCCCTTCACCCAGGCTTCGGGCTCATATATACTTTCTGTCGCCTTTTCCAGTGTTCCCTGGCTGTGTAGGGCTGGGCCCACATCCTTTCCTTACTGTCTGCATCTTGGGCGGCCGTGAATCTCTGCATGATTCAGGCCGCTTTTGTCTATAGGTAAAGCACAGGTATTCAGAAGACAGTTTGCTGCTACGGCAGCTAAGGTAACCAGCAGGTATACACTCCCACATGGGCCTACTACCTCTCCACATCTAGGCTGCTAGCCACGCACCAGACATCGGTGCCCTCCTTCCGGTGGAATGGGCCTTGAATCCAGTCTAGGTGTAGTTGGCTGCCCCCAACAGTCAAGCTGCTTTCACACAGGTGGCCTTATGTTACTCTCTGCGTGGTTTACACTCCCCTTATCCCTCACCCTGGTCTCCCCAGTCTCCCCACCTTCTTCCTGCCTAAACCTTTCTGCCCATAGCATTCCCCGTCTTTACTTTCTTTTTACCTATGTCCTACTATCCCACCTCCCTTAAGGTAGGCCCTCCTCACCCCCCTTATTTTCTGGCTTCCATGGGTACTCTGTTAGACACACCAAACCGAAGAGTCAAAGCTAGGATCATCATGTAGAGAACACAAGGCATTTCTCCTTCTGGCCTTGGGTTACCTCACTCAGAATAATTTTTCCCAGTTCCCATCCATTTCCCTGAAATTTTCATAATTTCATTTTTCTTCACAGCTGAGTAATATTCCCTTGTGTATATGTCCACTGTGCAAGTTTATGTATTTTTGTTTGAGGAATTGAGACCATTAATTTTCAGGGTTATTATTGGGAGATGTGTATTAATTCCTGTCATTTTGTTGATTTTGTGTTTTCCTAGACATTTCTTATGTCTTTTGGTATTCTTTAAAAATAAGGAATGCTGTTTAAAATTAGGGCTGTGTCCTAGTTTGTTCTTCATTGCTGTGGCAAAATACTCTGACCAATACCAATTTGGGGAGGAAAGGGTTTATTCAGCTTACATCTCGTAGGTCACAGTTCATCAGGGAGCCCAAGGTAGGAACTCAGGGCAGGAACCTGGAGGCAGGAGCTGAAGCACAGGCCATGGAGGAACACTGCTTCCTGGCTTGCTCCCCTGGCCGCTGCTCAGCCTGCTTTCTTATACAACACAGGCCCACCTGCCCAGGGATGGCACCACCCACAGTGGGCTGGGCCCGCCCACATCACTCATCAAGAAGATGCCCCTCAGACATGGCCACAGGCCAGTCCAATAGAGGCAATTCCCCGATTGAAGCTCCCTCAACCCAGGTGTGTCAAGTTCACACTAAAGCTATCCAGCACAGGCTGGAAAGATGTTTCAGCAATTAGGGGCACTGGCTGTTCTTGCAGAGGGCCTGAGTTCCGTTCCCAGTACCCCAAATGGAGACTAACAACCATCTGTAACTCCAGTTCCAGGGGATCCGATGCCCTCTTCTGGCCTCCATGGGCATTGTACAATACATGTGCACTTACATACATGCAGGCAAAACACTCATACACATAAAATTTAAAATAAAAATAAAATAAACCAGAATGCTTTACAAATTGAATTTGTGTGTCATCCTTGCAAAGTTCCATATTAATCTTCTCTGTATGGTTCCAATTTCAGTTCACATGGCCCCAAAGTGAACACTAAAATATTTCTGAATTTACTTAAAAATAATGACTTCAGAGGCTAGAGAGATGACTTGATGGTTGAGGCTTCTCTCCCAGATGACCTGTGGTTGTTTCCCAGCACCCACATAGTGACTTATAGCTGCTGTAACTCCAGTTCCAAGGGATCTGATGCCCTCTTCTGGCCTCTGCAGGCACTGTACGCACATAGTGTGCTTATATACATGCAATCAAGCACTCATATACATAAAATAAAAATAAAATATTTAAAATAAGGGGCTGGAGAGATGTCTCAGTGGTTAAGAACACTGGCTGCTCTTGCAGAGGGCCTGGTTTCAGTTCCTAGCACCCACACGGCAACAACTTTCTGAAACTCCAGGTCCAGGGGTTCCAAGGCCCTCTGCTGGCCTCTGTGGGCATTACACTGTATGAGTGCACTTACACACATGCAGGCAATATACTCTCATACACATGAAATAAAAGGACAGTTCGTAGCCACCATGTGGATGCTGGGAATTGAACCCGGGTCCTTTGCAAGAGCTCTTAACCACTGAGCCCCCTATTATTTTTATTTTATGTGTACTTACCTGAATGTAGGTAAGTGCACCCGTGTCATGCAATGCCCATGGAGGACAGAAGAGGCTGTTGGGTTCCCCTGGAACTGGAGTTACAGACAGTCGTTAGCTGCCATGTGGGTTCTGGGATTTGAACCTGGGTCTTCTGCAAGAACAGTCAGGGTTCTTAACCCCTGAGCCATCTTTCCAGCCCCCTGCTGCTCTGTTTCAATTGCACAGTTCAGTGGTGTTAAGTCCCTGCTGTACGGCCATCAACATCATCCAACTTCAGAAGTTTTCATCGCACTAAACTGAAACTTTGTCCCTGTGACAAAGCTTCCATTCTTCCCTTGAGCCCTGGCCCACGTGGCACTGTCTGTGCCTATGAACTTGCTGCTCTGGGTACCTCAGGTGAGGGAAATGCTCCCCATGCTTTAGGCTTCATGTTCTTTTATGACCTCTTACATCACCGTGCTGATTAATTTCATGTGTCCCCCTCGCTGAACCATGAGGTGCTGAATATTAACAAAATATCATTCTGTGTTTTTCTGGGATTTGGGCGATACTAGCATGTAAACGGTGGACTGAGTAAAACAGACTGCCCTCCCTAGTGATGGTGGGCCTCCAGTCAGTTGAAGGCCTGACTAGATTTGAGTGGGGAAATTCTCCTGCCTCATGGTTCTCCCCAGGGCCCCTCCCACGTCCTTCGAGGATCTAGATACATCTTATTAGCTCTGTTTCTCCAGAGACCCCTGACTACTCTACTCACTGAGTTCAATCTCTTGTTAGCATTTGCATTCATAACTCACCTGTGCCACACTGAGACCCAGGTGTTGCCAGGGTAAAAAGAGAAGCTACTGTTTTGGAGGGGTCTGGGAAAAGTCAGGGGATGTGGAGCGAGTTCCAGTTTGCAGTCACTTCGGCAAGACCTCCGCCCCCAGGAATGCCCCCTAAACTTGACTTGCTCTAGCCCTTGTCAGTCTAAAAGGGATCAGGTACACAGAAGAGGCAGAGCAATGGCAAGAGGCCAACAACCAGGTGTGGACTCTTGGGTTCTAAGTCACAATCACTGTGACTGTCTTTGTCGTCTAGTAGTTCAAGATCTGTGGCCACTCCTGTCACCCTTCGTAGTCGGGGAGCAGCAGGTAGTAAACAGGGCCCACAGCAGCGCTGTTCCCATGCTCACCCTTCAAGAAACAGGAATGCCTCTCACCGGGCACTGAAATAGTTTATCCTCCTAGCCAGCTGCACAGGTGGTGATGCGGCGATTTCTCCCTGTCTGTGTTCGTAGCCGTTCAGTCCTGCTCTGAAGTTTGGGAGATGTGCTCACTGAACACACCTGTTCCTTACTGTCCTCCCCAGTTCTGTGATGCTCCGTGTGCCAGTCTCTGTGCTAGTCTAGCTCAGGCCAGGAAAGGAGAGTTGCATCTGTGGATTCTAAAGAAAGGAATTTAACAGAAGGGATTGGTCATATAGGTGCTCAAAGGCAAGATGTCAAAAGAGACAGTGGGAGATGAGACTTTAGACCAGATAGCAGGGAAGCCATGGTCAGATGGAGGAGGTGGATTGCTGGAAGCAGAGGCAGAACCTGGAAACACAGAGGCCAGGCACGATGTGAACAAAGGGAGAGTCAGCCCAGACCAAGGACAGAGAGACAGACAGAGACAGAGAGAGAAACAGGGATATAGGGAGTCAGACAGAGGGACAGAGTGAGACAGAGGCACAGAGAGACACAGAAAGAAGCATAAAGAGATGAGAGAGAGAGAGAGAGAGAGAGAGAGAGAGAGAGAGAGAGCTTTTATTTCAATTCTGACCTCCCTCCAGGGTCTTTCAGTGACTGAGCCCAGCTGGAGGCTGAGTGCTAGGATGTAGCCTGGGGGGGTCAGACCTCCTGCCACCCCCAGCCAAGCAAAGCAGAGGATGGCCAAGGGCCACCAATACTCTCCTTCACCAAGACTGAACCTAAACAGGTTCACCCACTCCTGACCAAAACCAAATTAAAAGCCAACTTGGCTTAAAAATCAAGATATTGTAGAGACTTTGCAAGAGTCAGACTTGCGTGTAAAACAGGCTTCTCCATTTGCTAGCTATACGACATTGAGTAAATTTTTTAATCTCTCTGAATCCCAGTTGTAAACAAAGAGAATTACAGTCCACTTCCTCAGAAATGTCATGAGATATTGTGGGAAAAAGACAAGACTTGAGGGCAGCTTTAACATTGTCTCAAAATCTGTACCCAGAAAGCAGCAGGGACCTTGGGGTGACCTAGACTTTCCTCAGACTTTGACATATGGGACATGTCAGGGTTTGTTTTTTATGTATAAATATAGGCATTTATCCAGAATATGTGGTACACAATACTTTGCCGATAATACATGTATTCATACACAAATACAAGGAATTTTAGCCTCAAATGTGGCACACAGATATGATACCCTCCACCCCCATGCTGCCCACACCCTCTAGAAAATTCTGTCGAATCCACAGGAAAGGAAGATTCTTGTAGCCACAGGTAAGCAAACCCAAAAGATATTCAAGCCTACACTTAGAAGATGGAGGGAGTCACCGTGAGTGGGCTGGAATGCACATTTGAAGGGACTCAAATATCCCCTAGGAAAGAATCACTGGGTTAAGTTTTGAAGAAAGAGGAACACGCCCTTTGTCCTAGTTTGTTTCTCCATTGCTGTGACAAAACACTCTGACTAATACCAACTTGGGGAGGAAAGAGTTTATTCAGCTTACATCTCCCAAGGTAGGAACTCAGGGCAGGAACCTGGAGGCAGGAGCTGGAGCACAGGCCATGGAGGAACACTGCTTACTGGCTTGCTCCCCTGGCCCTTGCTCAGCCCGCTTTCTTATGCAACACAGACCCACCTGCCCAGGGGTGGCACCACCCACAGTGGGCTGGGCCCTCCCACATCACTCAGCAATCAAGAAGATGCTCCACAGATACAACCACAGGCCAGGCCAAGGGAGGCAATTCCCCAATTGAGGCTCCCTCAACCCAGGTGTGTCAAGTTGACACTAAAGCTATCCAGCACACCCTTGAAGCTCTGAAGGGTCTTGACGGCTGTTCAAAATCTATTCTCTGCTCCTTGAGTGTTTCGGTTTCTGTACTGTGTAAACTGTTGATTGTGGAAGAGCGGATTTTCCTATCGGAATAGACAAGGTAATGTTAAAAAACAACATAGGGACTAGAGTGGAAAATAGTGCTTGAGAGATGCTGAGGCTCCTCGTCTACATCACTGTGTAGTCACAGGAGTTGTGCATAGGAATGCCTGTGTGTGGAGTGGGTGGGCATTAAGGAATATAAGTTGATTGATTAATCTTCGGAGCTTTTCTTTCCTGGATGCCTTTAAAGTGACGAAAGTACTTTAAAAAATACTTAAATAGTTCAAATGTAATCACCTGGGGCTGGAGAACTGGCTCAGGACCAGAGTTTGGTTCTCAGCACCCATTTCAAATGAGTTACAACTGTATGGAATTCCAGCTTCAGGGGATTTGACCTCTTCGGGCACCCACACTCATGTACACATACCTACATACATATAAGTTAAAAATAAAAATAAATCTAAACTGCAATCACCCACTAACAATCCCACCCACTGCACACAGATGCTGCCCATTCACATGCTGGGCACATCCTGGAGATGCTGTGGAGCCGGAGATGGGAAAGTCAAGGTATCTAAGGCCACAGGTGCTCACACAAAACCACTCATGATCACGGATGCTGTCATGTGTTTGAAGTAGTAGGTTGGAACCCTAAGTGCCACTGAGGTATCAATATTTCAAAAGAACTTCAGGCCTGTTTTCTGCTGATGTAACAGGATTCCAGAGACTGGGTGGTTTACAAATGGTGTTTTATCAGGGCTCGTGGTTCTGGAGGCTGGGCAGTTCAAGAGCATGGTGCTGCCCTCTGGCCAGGGCCTCCATGCAGTGCCACAACTTAAGACATGAGTGGGGTGAGGAAGAGGAAGCCTGACACAGTAGATCTGCCCTGGCGCTAACTAACCCACTCCCTCCACACTGCTCTTGGTCCATTCATCCCAGGGTGGCCCATGACCTGATCTAATTCCCTATAAAAGTCCCACCTCTCAACATGGTTGCAGTGGCAATTAACCATCAACATGCATGGCAGGGGCGCCATTTTGAGCTTAGCAGATGCTTCTATGGCTCTGGTTTCTTTTTCTCATCACTTTCCCTTGCCAAGATGGTGCTCATCAGAGCAATCTAGCCTAGCTTTTCTCTCCAAAGGTCTGACCAGCTACTCTGGGGAACAAGCCTCCCATTTTTGCTGAAGGAAGCTAGGGGATTAGTGGGTGGCCTTCCTTGTGAGTCTTCTCCCCTTTGGTAGCCCAGGAACCCAAGTCCATTCCTAAAACTCTAATCATGCTAAGGTGCGATACTCAAGCCAAGGTCATGTATGGTCTTGTGTGTGTGGAGCATGGGAGGCCATGTGCTTGGAGCTCACAAAGCTCTTTGGTGTCCAGCTGTCAAGCAGCCTGCCATCTTTCATACATTACTGCACTGCTTCCTTAAACAGCAAATTCTGTTGTATGAGAATATTACTCCTAACGCAACTTAATGCTGGCCTTCAGAGGTTCAGAAGTGGGGAGTCAGGAGTCCCAAGAATTTCAACCAAATAGAGAACCAAGCTTGGTTTGGATGAACATGGTGTGGGGAAAGTGAGCACAGGCATACCCTGGGAGGTTCTTTCCAGCAAGGAACTGTCTTCAAGTCCAGGTTGGGGTCATCCCACTGGGTAAGGATTGTGTGGTGTCAAGCAAGTCATGTGACCATCTCCTGCTTCAATTTCCTTGTTGATCACACAAGACTAATCAGAGCCCCCGGCCTGCAGGCCGTCCTGGGCTAAGGTGAAGATTTGGGGAGGATTTTGATGCACTTTGTATACTTTAAAGTATGGATGTATGGAAGGAATTGCTATCATATCACCAGGATGCTTGGGCAGTTCTCACTGTGGTTGGGGCATAAGCAAATAGGGATCAGTCAGAAAACTGACAAGAGGATTCTGATTAATTGCTGGACTCTTTGGTGCTGATACAGAAAGGAACAAGAGCTAGGATGCTCAGAGAGAGCTGTGGGAAAACAGTGGTCCTTCCTTGGGGCTGCCTCAAAGTGGACACTTCTTGGGATAAAAGTTGGAGATGATGGAAAATTATTGCGGCCAGCTACTTTTTCCAAGGACCCTAAGCCACTTGGGTGACGGCCAGCCTACCAATATAAGCATCCCTACCTGACCTTGTTTGTCTCAGGTAATCCTGAGAGAGTTCCCAAGAGCACTAAAGTCCTCTGATTCATACTGGTTTTGCTAAGGGTAGCTGGGTCTGGCATTTTAAAGTTATTTTTTTTTCCCTTTGGTCTTTTTGAGACAGGGTCTCCCTGTAGCCCCAGCTGGCCTGGAACTCACGATGTAGACCAGGCTGGCCTCAAACTCACAGAGCTCCTCCTGCTTCTGCCTCCCGAGTGCTGGGGTTAAAGGCGTGCACTGCCACGCCCAGCAAGTCTTCTGTCTTTTAAGACAGGCACTGTCAGCAAGTCAGCCCTTCCTTTCTCTGAAGCTGCCCAGTCCCCTGGATTTTGACCTTGGAAGGTCTCTGTGAGGTATGAGAAGCCTTAGTAGATGAAATGAACTCCCCCCGCCAAAGGGTTGATTGCTCTGTGTAGGATGATGGTCCTCAGGCGAGTATATTTCCCCAGTGTTGATAGTGATTGATACTGTCTATTCCCCAGATACTCGGCTCTGGGCTTTCTACCAACCGTTTCTAAATACTTTATAGATGGATGATTAGTGGATATAACTTATTTAGAGAAAAGGTCTGTCTGGGTGACTGGCAGGTGGGGGATGGTCAAGGTGGTGGTTAAGTGGGTGTGGATAGGGTGTATCTTGTACTCAGTCCTGGTTTACCAGGCAGGAGCCATGCCCCAGGATCCTCAGTCAGACTGTCTCAACAGATGTCAACATTTCTGCTTACTCTTAGACACCTGACTGCTAAAGAGAGAGGTAAACACGGCAATAGAAATCAACAACTTAACTCTGGGGAGCAGAAATGCAGACGCCAGTTCGGTGCTGTGATCTACTTTGAAATAACACAGTGTTTTTTCTCTTCCTTATCTTCTGCCTGACAATGCCTAAGCAAGTCTCAGCTTGAAGAACTCCAAGTCATTTATCCGTTCTTTTTTTTCTTTCATTCAGCAAGCATTTATTGAGCACCTACTATATGCCAGGCTCTGAGTGAGGTTCAGTGGATTGTGTGATAAATACAACTGGCAAATCTTTTCCCTCCTGTCATTGAAAACTTAAAAAGGGATAGAGAAGAAAGCTAATTGGACAAAGAATATTTCAGAGGGTTAAGGGTTTCAAAGAAACAAGAAGTAGCTCAGATTTGCAGTCCACTTTAAAAAGAATTGTTGAGGAGACAGATGTCTTTGAGGCCCTGGTTTTGAGCTGAGGGCTAAGGGAGAAAGAGAAAAATGTCTTAGGAGGGCTTGAGGAAGAGAAACACAGACAACAGACTCACAAGACTAAGGGACAAAGAATTTTCAGTGTTTAAGGAACTCAGAGATGCCAGTTTGCTACAGGGGAGAAGAGTGTGAGGGTGTGAAGGAGGGGTGGCTGGGCTAGAGCCCCAGGAGCCTGGGATGCCTCATGGGGAGGGGGCTCCATCCAGTGGGAAGCCACTGCAGGGTTTAGGAAAAGAAGGGATTTGAAGTTCAGGCTGGAAGTCTTGTCCTGGGCTTCTACAGCTTCCAGTCATAGGACACTTAGTATCTGTGTGGCTGCTGGTCTGCCCTCCCCGTGGAGGACAGAAGAGACTGTCCGGTCCCCTGGAACTGGAGTTACAGACAGTTGTTAGCTGCCATGTAGGTGCTGGGATTCAAACCTGGGTCTTCTGCAAGAACAGTCAGTGTTTTTAACTGCCGAGCCATCTCTCCAGCCCCATTTTTTAATTTTTATTTTTCTTTCTTAATTTCTTCTCTTTTCCTCCTTCCCCTTCCTCTTCCCCTTCCCCTTCTTCCCTCCCTCCCTCCCTCCCTCCCTTCCTTCCTTCCTTCCTCCCTTCCTTCCCTCCTTCCCTCCTTCCTTTTTTCCTTCCTGTGTGTTGCTGAGAATTCAACCCAGGAACTCGAACGGCTAGGCAAGTGCTCTACCACTGATGGCACCCCCAGTCTCTAGAAATACTTATTGATTAAATATGAAAAGATAACTAAAATGCTGAGGGATCACATACAAACACTAAAATAACCAATGCTCAGGGTGGCTGGCTGCAAAGCAGAAACTGACCGCTTCCCTGGGGAGGCAGGCAAGGCTGCCGGAGAGCCTGCCACACCTGGGATTTGTAGGCAGGCCCCACCCTCTGCATGGCTTCAAAGATTAGGCACATCCAGGGTGGTATGGCTACACACTTATTGACTTTATAGAATCAAAACAGATACAGTGCATACCTAAAGCTCAGCCCTCTGGAGGCTGAGGCAGAAGGATCATGAGTTCAAGGTCACCTTGACTCAAAAAATAACAATAAAAAGAGTCAAAACAAAACGAATGTTTATTTCCCTAAACTTCCAAATCTAAAGAGGTGGAAAATAGACCCAGAAGCAGTTTTGAATGAGGGTGCCTGGAGCTCTTTCCCACCCCTCAACCTTGTCCAGTTCTCTGGGTGTGTCTGGGTATTCAACAGGAGTTTCCAGTCTTTCCACCCACCAGTGATTCTCACCCACAGCATGACAGCCAGCCACCAATCAGTCCCATCCCTTGCAATGTCCCAATATTTCTTGATAGACACGTCTGTTGTCTTATGTGCAATAGAATTGTAATCACCTGTATTTAAAACTAATGGATTTGAAATAACCTGCAGGCTTCCACTTTAATGAGAGTTAGATTAATGAAAAAGGACCTTTTGCCTCAGATTGCATGACAACATTTTCAAATTACATTCCTGGAACAGAGAATTCACTTATTCACAGTAATTGGATGCTGACTTGGGTTAATACGTACAATGTCCTTAAATGAAAATGTTCTATTGTAAGGGGAACTGTATGATACCTGAGGCTTTCTCAATAGATTTGGTCGGACTCTGAGTTAATTATACTGCATGCTATTTTTTGAATGAATTCAAGCATGAATTCTACACGCTAGAGATTGGGATAATTATATTCAATTCTGCTTGGTGCCCCGCTGAAAGAATTGACCTTTTAGATAAAACGAGTCTCCCGAACAAGAAACCTGTAGATCGGCACAAAGCAGCAGATGCAAGAGCAGAATTTTGAGGAAGAGGGAGTGGGGGCGGGGCGGGAGGCCGGCGCAGGGAACGGCAGTATCAGAAGATTGATTTTTTGTCACGGGAAAGTATTTCTGTTTTGCAGCTTGTTTTGAATCCTTGGTACATAAAGGTATAATTTAAAACCATTGATTTTACTAAGCTGTTTTCTCATCAGTAACATGGCTAAAAAGTAGCAGCATGAGGAAAGAAATCTGCCCAGAGCAATCGGGGGAGGATGCCTGGGTGTGGGCTGGGGCAGGGTGGGTGCAGAGGCCCCAGTGGTTCTGCCCTGCAGGTCACCCTGTCTTGCTGGCTGAGACCGACTGAGACTGAGAGGGACTCAGAGGGCCCCCTCTCCCCTCCTGCTCCTTGCTGTGAAACCTGCAGTCAGGTGATTCTGTGCTCTGTGCCTCAGTTTCCTCATCTGCCAAGTGGGATGGGCTGTGTAGGACTTTGGGGAGGTTAAACAGATGCACCTTGTCTGGGTGCCTGGGTTCCTCTATTATTATTGTTGTTTGGTAGAGGACTCTGTCTTCTAGCATGATGACTCATTATTAACAGGCACCTCCGGCAAGATAGCAAGCATCCTCCCTGCTTGGGAAGCGGACAGCAGGGCCTATGAGGCTGGTACCCTCAGAAGGCAGAAACACTGGACACTGGACAGGCAGGACAATAGCCCTGGCTTGGAACCTGGGACTGACCAGGTATGATGGGGGCACTCCAAGCTCCCAGGGAAGTGACACTTCCACTCTAGCACTCCAGGAAAACAGGGCACAGGGGTTGTCAGCCTGGATCGAGCTCCTTCCCCACAGAATAAGTGTCTCATTCTACCACATGTACAAACCAGCCTTATGCTTCTGTCCTGTGGCATCGGTCTTTGGGTGAGTCCTGAGCACCAAGGGGGATGGAGAGATGATTCCTATCTCCAGAGTAAACTTCTAAGTGTTGCTGAACATCTCCTGAGAGTGAGGCTGTGGTGCACACTTGAAGGCCCAGCCTTTGTTTTGTGATGCATACTCTCCCCAGAATCCTTGGGGGCATCTCCAGTTGCTGTAATAGCTGTTTTCCTGTCCTGCTGAATGCTCCTGGCAGGGCACAGGACACCAGTCAGAGTAAGACTCAGGCTTGAGATTCTGTTAAAACTACTGGAAATAGGGTCTTGTTTATTCCCATGGACTTGAAAGTTGGGAGAATTCAAACCCATAGCTGCCAGGCTGTGACCGACATGGCAGATCTATAAAAGAGAGGTAACAAGAGGAAGAAATGAGCCAAACATGGAGGCGAAATCCTAGATCCAATAGGCAGGTTTTGAATTCCTGGATCCAGCCATGCCTGAAATCATCTCTAACTGTGACATTTGGTTTAATGAACCGTACCTTCTTCACTCAAGGTTAGTCTGGGTTAGACACCTGTCATCAGATGGCAAAGTTTCACCAACTTCTTTGCTATGCAGCTTCCTGCTAGGACTTGACTACCTAAGCTCAGCAGATGATCCACAAGCACCACAGAGTCAAGGTTGTCAGGTGCTTGGGACTCTTGGCTTGACAAACAGAAGAGATAAGGCTCTTTCTCTTCTCCCCTTGAGTTGGGGAGTCCAGGACTTGGGAAACAAGTGAAGCCAAGCGTCAGACTTCTCTTACTCATGACAATTCCCTACAGTTTTATGCTTTTGTTTGCCCTGTAACATCCTCTTGTGGTACACAGACAGCCGGCTCTGCCTAAGCCTTCCTGCTGCAGCTGGTTTTGCCTTTGCTTTTCTGGGTGTTCAGTCAGTAATGGCTGGTCTCAGTAGAGCTTCTGTTTGGGCCCTGGGGGCCTTTTTTATGAAACTGAGTTTGGTAAGGTTATTCTGATTGTGTTCCTGTCCTACAAATATGGACTGCGCTGTTCTCTTTGTATGTTGGGACCTTGAGAATTGTCTCAGGGTCTGCTGAGGAACTCAAAGGGCTGACCTTGTGGGAAAAGCTCAGATTTTTGTTTTCTTGTACCAGGTCTGACCACTAACCTCTTCTGACCTTGAGAACCACTTTACGTCGTTTGTGTTTGACTCCTCAGTCCTCTTCCTCCTGACCTCCTTCTTCTCTTCTTCTTCTTCCTCCTTCTCCTCTTCGTCTTCATATGAATGTGTGTGTTGAGTATTGAACTTAGGGCCTCATAGATTCTCTATCCAGATGTTCTATCCATCGTTGAGTGCCATCCCCAAGCTCTTTTCATATGTATGTATGCATGCATGTATGTATGTATGTATGTATGTATGTATTATTGGTGGAAGGGATGGAACCCCTTTGCACATGCTCTACCCTGAGCTCTATCCTCCCTATAGCCTGAGCTGCCTCCTTTCTGGAATGAGGCTTTGGACTTTGTCAGTCTAGGCTAGCTCCTATCCCTACCCATTTCTAGCTGAGCACAGCCTCTGAATCCTTCTTGACCCAAGCTAGATGATTGTTAAGACCATGTGATCTTACAGGATTCTAATACTTCTGGGCCAAGAAGGGGGCATTTTCTCTGGCCATAGTTTCGAAGTCTTATTTGGGAGTTTCTTTCCTTTTCTTCAGTAGCTGTGATTCCTTTTGTCTGGAGATGTGAGGGAGAGATAGAGACCTTGTATCCAGTCTACATCATAGGGTATCCACCGCACACAACAGTGTGGAGAGCAGTAATGGCTCCCTTTGCAGCAAAAGGAGCTGTTTCCATAATTCCATGGAGATCTGGAGGCAGAAGGTGCCAGCAACTAATTCCATTATGCAGTTAATATAATTAGTCAATTTATGTAAAAGTACCAACATTTGTGACTCAGTGTTTTCATTGTTTTTCCCCCTTTTCCTAAAGGTTCCAGTCCCTTAAATTTGTACAGTATCTGTGACTGATATATCATTTATCTAGAGAACACACTGGTCATTCATTGCATTTAATTAGCTTATGGATTCTAAATTATCCACTACCATAAAATGTGATTTTATACTGCAGATTACAAAGGTTTTCAGGAATTTAATATGCCACTCTTAATTGGTGAGACATACCCTAAAGGATTCACAGTATTTTTTTTTTAAACTACACTTGCGTTTAGGCTCAAGAGAGACAGATTGAAGGTGGTTAGTAAGAGATGGGATATGGGTCAGTAAGACTGGCATGATTTATTCAGAATCAGGCAAACTGGGTGGGATGGCACCATAAATAAAGCCATCAGAGGACTCTGTTCAGGCACCGAGACCACAAAGTTAGAAATGGAGTATCTCCTGGTTTTCATATCCCACTTAGTCACTTTGATTGGCTAGCAATGTGCTTATGACCTGTGGTTCCAACTTTGCGGTGATGACTAAGCTTCACCACCACTTAATTCATCATCTTGTGTAGGTGTGCAGCTGCCACTCCTTCCCTAAGTACACCCTTGGCCTTGTTCATGGGCTCAGTAGTACAGCTGGGCAGGCATTTGTTCAGCAAAAGCAAACAGTCCTTTTTTGATCCTTAGACTATGGAAATGTGGTATGAGATAAGGCTATGAGCATGATAAAGAGGTGGGGACTGGGAACAGGGTCACAGTCTTCCACATGCATTTGTTTGAACCAGCTACAAGGGAACGTTGGCAAAATGTATGAATGGGCATCAGGAATCAGAACCTTCAAGAAAAGTGTTGGGAAGGATCAAAGGAAACATGAGTGAGACTGTGAGTGGGAGGGCTCTCCGTGTGCCCTGCGGATGCTTCCTTTCTCTCAGGATGGAAACCTCCTCACCGGGAAGAACCACACACAACAGAGCCAAGATTGCCACCTTGCTATTAAGTCACTGGATTTGACTATGAGAATCTAATTCTCAGCGGGAAGGTTTTCCTGAAAGAAAGAGAAGAGAAAGAGAAAGAGAAGGGTTTGTTGTTGGACTAGGAAAAGGACCAGGACTTGGGAGGCCAAACTGAAGTAAGGAGCTTAGAGAAGAGAGGTGGGAAAAAATACAAGTAAGAGCCCCATCCACAGTCACCTTGTCATGATCAGGGTGACAATCGCCTAATCGTGATAATCCTGTCCAAAGCACTTACTGTGTGCGATGTGCTGTGCTGGGCTCTTAGTTATATCAGTTCCTCATCTTCTGAGATCATAGTGGCAGTGTGTTTTATAGATAACCAAACAGGGCTTAGAGCTGTGAAGTGACTTACCTGTGACCACACTGCTGGTGGAATTTGTATTTGTACCTACCTTAGTCTGTCCCCTGCAAGGTCCCCTGGGCACCAGGAATCCTGGGGTATATGAAAGAAGCTACAGGTGTTCACTTAGGGCTCTTACCCAGTCTGCCACACATAGCTGGTCTATGCCGCATTAATTCCCCAAAGACTGGACTCCTCCCGGAAATAGGGCATTGCTCTGGGGAGAACAGAAAGGCCCAATCTGCTGCAGGGGATCTGCAGGACTGTTGTCTAGCTCCCCTGAATCTCACCTCTGGAACACACACATTCTTTGCTTTCAACAGGTATGCTAGAATGCGGGATCTCTTGTTTTCTTTTCCACTTTTAAAATACCTTTGCCTTTTAAAACAGTAAAATGTGAAGACCTTTAATCCCAGCACTAGAGAGACAAAGGTAGGCAGATCTCTATCAAGGCCAGCCTGGTCTATACAGTGAATTTCCAGGTCAGTTGGGGCTACAGGGAGACCCTGTCTGAAAAACAAAAAAAGTAAAATGACAGGTTAGGGCCTCATGCTAGAAAATTAAGAAATATCAGGGCTGGAGATATGGTTCCATGGGAAAGTACTTTGCCTGGCATACATAAGGCATTGGATTACATTCCTAGCACCTGAAAATGTCGGGGGGGGATATAAATAAGTATAAGACAAATTAAAACCAATTTATTGTCCTGTCACATATGAAAGAATGGAGGAAAGGTAGGTATTTATGTGTACATGTGTGCTCATGCATGTATGTGTGTTTAGGACACATGCAAATGGCTTATGCTTGCCTTTGAACCTCCCTAGAGAAGAAATGGGGTGGTGATGGTTTCAAGCAGCTCCCCAGAACCTTGGATTCCCACCTATAAAAGAGGCTGAACAATGGTGCCTTCCTTATACAATTTCATGAGGGTTAAATGAAGCAACTCATCAGAGGACCCCACCAAGTGGCTGTGTGTGACAGTGCTCAGTAAACACTCTCCACGCTTATTAGTGTCATTAACAAAACTATCACCTAAGTATCCTTCAGGGCTATAAGAATGCTTCTGTAGCACCACTTTAACACAATTTTGTTGGTTTCCATACTGCAAGCGACTGTGCTTATTTATAAAACTAGAGATGGACAAAATGATAAGCCATAAAACTAGTTCTAATTTCACTGAAGATATAGAAGTAACTATGGGCTGGGGCCATAGCTCAGTGGCAAAGTGCTTGCCTATTGTGTGCAAGGGTCTGAGTTCAATCCCCAGTACCACAAAAGAACAGTAAAGGCAAACAAACAAACATACAAACAACAAAAAGAACAAGCTCTGAAATTTCTCAATCTCACTTTATATGTAAAATATACACATATATATGCAAAGTGTATCGAGCCTAAGCAGCATATTATAATATCGGCTTTTCTGTGCATGTGTGTGCTGAGGATTGAACCCAAGGCTTTGCACATACTAAGCCCATGTTCTACCACTTGGATGCACTAGCCCCTATTAATTGCTTTGTCCTTCTTAAAAATGTATTGTGAACATTGTCTCACATACATTTGCTATACACGAATGTCCCAGGAGCTGAGTGTCAGAGCCTCTTCCTTGGTGTGGACGTCTATGCTGATGCTACATTTTCCTGTTATAAACAGTGTCATAGTGAACAGCTATGTAACAAAATCTTGGGGCTTTGTTAGACTTGGAACTTTTGGGTCAAGGGCACTGCAGGTCTGGAGATTCTGCAAACAATACCAGGTACCCTGGGGACACACTGTGGCTTTTGGTGTCCCCCCGCCCCCCAAAGCAGGGCTTCCTGCTCAGAGCAAAGTTTGAATCCCAGCCTGGTTGCAGTGCTCTGCATTGCACTTGTGGACCACTAATCCTTATGTTGGCTGAAGAGTGACCAGCACATCCCACCTGCTTTTGTGGGGTGTTAGACCAAGGTTAACAGAGATTGTGCTTGAAAGAAATGATTAGGATCAGCAGTGGAGAGCCAACCAGCCACAGCTCCTGAGATTTCCCACTGTTTCCTGACTCAGAGTTTATAATCATAAAGCAGACACAGTCATCTATTCAGTTCAATGACCTTTATTGAACATCTACTTTGTACAAGATGCAGAAAAGAATATTGAATATTTGTACAATGTTCACCCTTGACATAGTATTCTCAATGAGCCAGGATTTGATCTGTAGAGCTGCCTGTGCTGTTAACTGAGGCACGACTCCGGGCCTATCTCTCTGCTACTCGTCGCAATCACCAGGCCAAGAGCACATGCCTTTTCCATCATAGAGGCAGCCAAGGTGCTATGAGTGGATGCTGGTTTTAAAGGATGCTTTCGTCAGACTTCAATTGAAAAAGACCTTGAAAATCATGGAGAGCAGGAGTTCAGGAGCTGGAAGGAGCTGTGGGGTGGCTGTGGGGACAAACAGGAGGAAGGCTGAACAGGCAGATCTTGACTGTCACCTACCTGAACTGCATCCTCTGGAACCATAAGACTCATGAGTGGCCCTGGCCGTGTTTCCTGAACTCCTTTGAGCCTTATCAGTTTTGTGGTGTGTTGTATGGAAATATGAAGCACAATGCAGCTACAGTAATTAATTGAGTACACGGCATTCAGGAACGTGGTAGGCACCCGATTAACACTAGGATGTAGATACTGTGTGGTGCATCCTGAAGGTTTTCTACACTCGGGTCTCGCTAAGAGTCATGATTGAAAAAGATCGCTGGTTTCTCTAACTTCATTTTACAGACAGGAAGTTTATAACCCAGGGAAACCAGCGTTCTAGAGACATGAAGAATCTGGCAAGTGGAAGCACCCAGACATGTGTCCAACATGTCACCAACATGATCACTGTTACCCAAGTCCCCGGTAAGAAGAAACTCTTGCCTGCTTGCAGGTGACAGAGGACTTTTGTGACCACTGAATTGTGCATTATCACCAGTCATGTGCTGAGGAGTAAAGCTCTTCTAATTGAGCGACCAAATGCCTCTGTGACTGCATTGGGCTTTCCAAATTCTCAACACATGCTAATTTTCAGGATCTGGCAACGAGAAACTGAAATTCCCATATCACAAGTTTTCTTGCAATAATACTTCATCTTGCAATAATACTTTATTCATTAGGAATTCTTACAGATGTCTAAAATACTAGTGGATAAATTTTCATAAAAAGTAAAATTGATGGTATAGAGCTGTACAAAGATTTTATTAAAAAAAAGTTGCTTCTAGCAAATATTCAAATACTCAAAAGTGCCAGTGAACATTATTGGATAATGTCTGAATAGCATTCAGATCTCTCAGCAAGGTTCTTGTACCACACAGTCCAGGAAACTAGCCTGGGACATGTCTTGCCTCTCATCTTGCTATTTTTGGAGCTCCACTGGTAGAACTTGAATAAAGCCTACTATTAGTGTAAATGCATTAGTGTGTGTTTTGTTTGCAAGGGTGGCTCCCCACTAGAAGCATGCAGGGCTCAACCACCCACATGCAGGCTGTACTAACTGAGAAGGGGAAGACTGAGTCTCTCCTCCGTGAGTGGATCCTGACACCGGGAAGCATCCTTTACCTTGGACACCTGTGTCAGGCTTCCTGCTCTTCCTCGAAGTCAGGGGTGGGGCCGGAGACTCTGCAAGTCCTTCACCTGGGGTTCTGGGGCCCAGTCTCACCACGAGACTGTGTATACCTGTTCTTTCTAATTTACTTGTTAGTGTTTAATCAGGCATGTGTTATGCTCCATAGGGAACAAAACAGATGAGCCTCAAACTGTGTGGAACTTGGAACTTATTGAAGGAATCAGAAAATCAACAGATTCCAAAGCAAGGGACAAAAGGACACGCACAAATCACTGCAATGAAGAAAATAAAGACGAGCATTATAGAAGAGAGACCACGTTGTGCTATAAGTTTGAAGGGAGGGGAGGGAGACAGGCAGGTAGGGAAGACCCCTTTGGAAAGAAATGAAGTCACATACCCTGGGTGTAGGCCAGAAGAAGTCATAGACCTGTGGAGCCATTCTTTGGATTTGACAGAATTCAAATCCCCACAAAGCCAGGGTCCTCAGGAAGGTGTTAGGGGAGAGCCAAACTGCCAAACAAGGTTGCAGGGAGTGAGGAGCAGGAGGTCTCAAGAACGTGGACTACAGCTTTGAGACAGAAGCATCCAAGATGGAACACTCCTGAGATGGTGTCCTGGAGGGGTCACCCAGTTCTCTTTCATCTTATTGGCATGGACTATTGGAAAAGTTATTTAACCAATTGCTTTAGGGTCTCTCTGTGTGCTCACTCTGAGTGGAAACGAAAGCACTAGCTGTTCCATAGGACACTGAGGATGAGATGGCTGACACACACAGGTGCCTCACCTGTGCACACAATGAGAACGAAATGAACAGTCTGTGGCAGGCTCCGCTGATGCCCTGACCACACAGCCTCTATTCTGATCTCCACAGTACCGGCTCTGACTCTGGTTCCACTGCTCGCTGTCCTGGGGCTCGGCAAAACATTCCAGCAAACAAGACACTGGGTGTGAGCTGAGAGACTGGGGAGGTGATGACCATGCACGCTTTTAGTCCCAGTACTCAGGATGCAGAGGCGGGAGGCTCTCTGTGAGTTCCAGGCCAGCCGGGGCTACAGGGAGTCCCTGTCTCAAAAATATAAATAAATAGAAAAACTGTACTTAACTTTCATTTCTTTAATGATGAATAGGCTTGGGCTTCTTTTCTGTGACACTGGCCAAGAGCATTGCTTCCCTCTGCCCTCTTCTCTTCTCTTCTCTTCTCTTCTCTTCTCTTCTCTTCTCTTCTCTTCTCATACTTTGTTCATGAACCTGTTTTCTTTTCCGTATTGATTGGTAAGAGTGCTTTGTAAATGAACAAAACCCAAAAGACAAAAACCGCCATTTGCCCACTATGCTCTGCTTTTCATACCTTCACTTGGTGTCTTACTGTCTCTCTCTACGTCTGTCTCTCTCTTTCATCTGTCTCAGAAGTTAAAATGTCACTTAGAGTGTGTGTGTGTGTGTGTGTGTGTGTGTGTGTGTGTGTGAGAAAGGGTCAGAGGTCAACCTTGGGTGTTGTTCCTCAGGAGCTGTCCTTGCTTTTTAAGAAAGGGTCTCTCACTGATGAGCCTACAGCTCACTAAGTAGTCTACGATTGCTGACAAGGGAGCCCAGGGATCTCCTAGTTCTGCCTCCCCAGGGTTGGGATTACAAGCAGGAGACCTCATACCCAGCTTTCTTTTTGTATAGGTTTTGGGGAACAAACTCAAGTCCTCCTGCCTCTACGGCAAGCACTTTACTATCACCCCAGCCTTTCAGTTATTATTTTGTCATGTGGGGTCTTGATACTGTGTAGCCCAAGTTATTTTCAGTCTCATGATCATGCTTCCTCCACTTCCTGAGTGCTGGGATTAGTCATTAGCACCACCACACAGAGCACAGAAATTAACATTTTGATATGATCAAAGAGAAGATCAGATTTGAAATCACTGTTCCCATCCATTCGTTTGCTGCTCTGGGTTTTGTTCTTCCCCTCAAGGAAACAAATATGACATACAGAACATTCCAGCAAACAAGCCAAAAGCCTTGGCAAGACAGTTTTCTGTATACACATAACATATACATGTGTACACATATATGTATATTTGTGCAGCTATAAATCATATATATATAGTGAAGTTGTGGCATTAGTGGTTAATCTCTCCTTCCTGGAAATTAGCCATCCACAGCTGCAGACATTCTCTGAGTTTTGTCCATTTCTTTCTTGTTTCATAAACCAAATTTTGCAGCCTGAACATGGCATCTGTGATCCAGTCTGACTTGGTGGAAGAAGTCACTTCTGATACCTAACACTCATTGTAGAGAATTCTGGATGCCTCTGTGGGCGACCACCAAGTAACAAGTGCCCAGCCACAAGAATCTCTGCTTTAAGCTTAGGATTTCAAGATACGAATTTCTCTTTTGTTTGTCGTGCACCCTGAGAGTCCTGAGCAGGTCCAGGCTGTTTGGTCAGTGCCGTATGTAGCCTTGGGCCTGCTTTTCTTGGTTCGGCTATGCCTGGGTATTGAGTAGCTCCAGGGTGGGTAGGAGAAGTTGTGGGGCTTGAAACTTCAAATGGACAGCATGAGACAGGGGCAGGTCACAGAGTCACTAACTCTCCCTCTGACCCGCTGTCCAGTGTCTACCTTGGTAACACCCATTTTATGCCCATGTAGGGTAGATGGCCCCAGGATAACAGTGCTTCAGCAATGTGACCGTGGAGTAAGAGGGCTTCTGTTGCTGGAAGCCTTGGAGATGTTGTCTTCTTCTTCATGTTCTATTTGCTTCCCTTCCATGTTATCTGAGTATCTGCTCCCATGCTCCTCCTTGGAGCAGTACTCCTTGGGGAGGCATTCTTTCCCATCCCACTGAAAGAAACCACCTGTCCCACCCACCATGAGCTGTTTTTATTCTCTTATTTATTTCAATATACTGATAGGTACCTAGAATTGTCTAATGTACTCATTTTCTGGCTTAAAGTAGCCTGCCTGCTAGAATGTTCTCTTCATGAAGGAAGGGACTTGTTCTGGTGCCTTAGTACCTGACGAGCACCGAGCAGGTACTACAGATGATGGCCAACATGGCTCTGTGATAGGGCAGGACTCTGCATGGGTGGGACTTCTTAGTGCTGACTTCTTACCTGGGGACTGCCTGAGACTTCTCTCTGGCTGCCTGGACAATGCATACTGGGTTTTGGCATCACTGTGCTCAAAATTCTGAAAGGGGAACTAAGTGTGGAAGCACTCACATAATGCCAGTACTCGGGAGTCGGCAGCAGGAGGATTGTCAGTTTAGGGCTAGCCTGGGCTAGTTCAAGACCATGTTTGGCTACATAGAGAGACCCATGTAAAAATTAATTAAATTCCCAAAGGACCTGTCATTGCACACATATGAAGTGACCCACCACAAAGGCTCACACATTGAAGACTTGGCTCTGGACGCAAGCAGTGTTCAGAGGCAGTTTGGGGGAGACAATCGGGTCAGGAAGGCTTTGCCTTCATCAACAGATCAATCAGTGATGGATTTGGAATCTGAATAGACTATTGTGAGACAGTGGGTCTGTGGAAGGTGGTGCCTCCAAGGAGGCAGGAGGTCACCAAAGGTCCTCTCTCTGCTGCCAGGAGGTGAGCAGCTTGACTCCACCACACACTTCTGCCTGCAGGGTGCTCTGCTTGCCACGGGCCCACAGTCCTGAAGCAAGCTGACTGCACTAGACTGCACCCTCTGAAATGTTGAGCTCAAACAACTTCTGCTCCTTTTAAGCATCTGTCTCAGACATTGGTCATGTGGGTGACAAGTCTGACTAACATACTAATCCTGTTATGGCCAACAGACCCAGCGACCTGTTCTAGAAAATGAGAGACACACGAAGAACAGAGAGAAAGGAGAGCCAAAGATGGCTTTGTCTGAAAGAGGAGAAAGGGCACCATGGGAAGGGTCCGGAAAGTCTGAGAGGAATGGCCTTATAGATAGCTGCAGACGTATGCAATGCAGAGCCAGACTGACTCCCGGCCGGGGGAGGGTGGTGCCCTTTAGGAAAGCAGCCTCGTGATTGCAATGTTCTTCTTGAATCTCTGTGGTGCTTGGAATGAGACCCAGGACCTCATGTGTGTTAGGCAAGTGCTGTGCCACTCAGCTGTGCCAGCCACCACGAGGCCACACGGAGGGCCTGGGCACTGCGTAATTCCCTCCTGCATGGTGTCTTTCCCTCTGTGTTCTTCTGTCTCGGTCTTTCTGTGACTTTCTCATACCCATTTGTCTGTCTGTCTGTCTGTCTGTCCTGCTCTTAGTCCCTCTCTTTTATACTTCTATTTAAAACTCCTGCCTCTCTCCTGAGACCCCCCACGGACGGTTGTGCAAACATGACTGGGCCTGCAGACTCATCAGCCCTTGTCTGAAAACTTTCCAAAACAAAATCAAATGAAAGGCAACCAGTAAACTGGGCGAAACAAAAGGGCTCTTTGGACTTGAAAAGGTTACGGAGGACTGCAGGGGCTGCGTGCACTGTTCGATCGCGTTCGAAGCTGGGGTTTTAATTTAGTTTTTCTATTTACCCCGTAGAAGTTTCTCACTGCTCAACTGCTAATGCATTTCCAACTGAAATTTGTAAATTATATTGGGAAACATTCTCAGCAAGAACAGATCTGGCAAGCTGTCAGAACGGCTTCCCGCGGCTGCGGCTGGCAGTACAAGGCTCTTTGGGAGTAGTGTGTGTGTGTGTGTGTGTGTGTGTGTGTGTGTGTGTGTGTGTGTGTGTGGACAAGTGTCTTTGAGATCTCTTTCCACTTCGGCCAGAGACTCTGAGCTCTCAGGGCCTAACTGTAAACAGACCCCCACTGTCCACCAGCTGCTGTGGAAATTTTGCCATCTGGGCAGGTCATCTCCTGTCCACCATACATTGCCATCACTCCCCACAAGATTGAGCAGGCAGACAGGACTCTCCTGAAGTAGAGCCCTGCCCTGCCATGTTTCTGTTCCCAGTCCTCCCAACATTCCATCCTAGTGCTTGGATTTCCTCTGGTTTTTGGCAAGCCATATAAAGTTATTCACAGATTTGTCCCTAATTATTTTTACTAACCATAGACCGCATGGCGTGACTCCTTTTCATTGATAAAATGCTTCTTATTGCTTCCCAGTCCTGTCTGCTTTCTCCCTAGCCTCAGACTATCATCTCTCACGTGACAAATGTCGTACCTGCCCTTCCCCTTCTACCATCCCCGATCTTCATCCTCAGACTAAAATGCTGTGCCTTTCCCGTCGTCCACCAGCCCGTTTGGGGCTCTTCTGTAGCAGACATTCTTTTTTTACATTTTAATTTTAAATTTATTTAGAGAATGCATCTTGCCCTGTAGCTCAGGCTGGCCCCAAACTCCTAAGCTCAAGAACTCCTCCTACCCCAACCTCTTGAGTAGCTGGGACTGTATCAACTTCTGTTGATAGTTTTGAATACCCCAGGCTCATTCTTCCCATCCACCCAGGGCTTCTCTGCTGCTTCAGCTGCATGGAACCCTCTTACTTCCACAGTATGTGAATGGCAACCTTAATTCATTCAACTCCGCCCAAACATCATATGGAAGACCATCCCTGCCCACCCGGCTTGTGGTATAGAGATACCACTGTCTGTCCCTTTGTGACAGAAAGTGTCCCCAGTGACATTCTTCTTTTCTGTCTTAGAAAGTAGACTCTCAGCTTCCTGTGTAAGGATGTGACAATAGGGTGACAATGGGGCTAAGAAAGACAAAGAGGATGCAGGCAGAAGGGGTGGCACTGGGAAATGCTCAGGTGTCCTTGAAGGACACCATCTGCATTATACTTCTCTTTGCAGCTTTGACCACACAAGCAACAACACACTGGGAGCTGGCAGGACAGAGCGGAAGGGATCTGGGTCCCTGGGCACTCATGGGGCAAAGCCACCTACTCCCACATCACCTACCAGCATGTGCTCTGAGAAAGCAGCATTCCTGTCTTACTAAAGCCAACCCCACTTGGCTTCCATTCTTATGGTGGAGACAGCACATGAAGTTAATGCACTGGTGGCCCGAGAGCACTTAGGCTGGGGTACCTCGTGCTTCCGTGACTGTCTGGGGTACAGTAGGCCCAAAGAGGAAGTCCCTGGCTAAAACTGTGGAATGACAGAGGAAAGAGGAGGAAGTTCCTCAGGGCTCAGGGATGGCTGTGCTGGTCAGAACAGGGAGCCCTGGCTTGGGGGTTGGAGGTTACCCTGGGCACTGCTTTCTCCCAGGATGAGGGAGGCCACCTTGCTCTCCTGCCAGCTTCGTTGGAAGATGCAGAGATCTTTAGGCCACTGGGGAAGTCACATCCCTGTAGAGGTAGGGCTCTCCCTGTGAGAAGGAACCCACAGATTACACCCTCTTGTACATCCTCACTCCACTGAGGTCCTTCCTGTGGCTACCCAGGGGCTCTTCCTCCAGCTTCCTCCCACCCCCACAGGCTTGGTTGTGCTAGGGAGTAGCAATGGCCAGCCTGGTTGAAGGACTGTCAGAGGGGAAGGGGGCCTGTGGAAGGCAGGCCATCTTCTCTGCTTTCCTTTCCAGGCATGTGAGCAAAGCAGACAGCTGCTGGCCCAGGATGCCTAAGCCTATCTGCAGTAAACATGCATGCACATTCCTAGAGCAAACCCCAGACTGCCATGGGATGAGCCCCAGGACCAGGGGAGCCACATACCGACTGCTGCCAGGCAGCCACTCTTGTTTAAGTGACAAGGGGATTCTATTTATTTGTTCCTTTGTTCACGTATGGGTTTAGGAGGTTCAGCTGTTCAGAGCCGAATCTTTCGAGAAGATTCAGGCAGTCCTTTATCAAGCTAATATCGTATGCCTGCTGCATACCTACACTGTGCTAGGAAAGAGGACGTGAATAAAACCTTGTTGCGTGCAGGGCACTCTGGGTTCCAGCACTGTGTGCTTCTCATGCATTTTAGAATCCTGACCTCAGAGTACCTTGATATGGTGAACTTAATTGGTGTATAACAAAGCTATAAACAAGTACAGGCATCATTAGCTCGGCAGAGTCTTGAAAGATGAATACACCCACACCTCCAGTCTCAGAATGGAGGGACTCACAAAGCCACCCTGTCCCCTGCCAGTCCCCACTTCCATCTGAGTGGCACCGACCCCCTGCTTCTTACTGCAAAATTTGGCTTTGGCCTTAATGTCTGCGGACTTTTAGCAGATGAGCTCTTCCATGTCTGGCTTTCTGTCACCCAGTCACCCAGGGGTCTATGCCTGGCTGCAGTCCTTCCATTCCAGGGCTGTGTGATGTTCTGCGGCAGGACTCCACCCCGGACTCTGCTTGTGATCAGTGCACAATGGGGCCCTTTCCAGTCTGTGTCACTACAAGTGGTGACCCTTTGAACATGAACATTCCAGCCCACATCATTCAGTGGACACGTGCATTCCCATAGTGTGCACACCCATGCGTCACCTCCATCTTGCAGCCAGTCTCTTCCTAAGTTCCCACAGTGACTTGATGAACTGCTGTAGTTGTGAGCCAGTTTTGCCAATGAGCAAGTCAATGCTCGAACTTCAGTGAAAGCAGCAGGCCTTTGACATCAGAAGTGAAACTGCTCACAGCATCATAACTCTGAAACGTGCTCTGCCTCGATTTCTCCTATGAGCTTCCGAGACCCCAGACAGACAAGACTCGGTTTATAAGAGGTGGAGGAGCAGCACAGAGGCCAAAGGCACAGACTGGGGCTGGACTGAGGGGCCTGAATACTGGCTTGATGGCTGAATTAGCTGGTCTCACCCTCTGTGCCTCAGTTTCCAAATCTGTAAATTAGGCAGGAATTAATGAATGAACGCATTTAAAATGCCCATCTTTGGGCAAATGGATCATAAGGAACAGCTGTTAATTAATACAGGGAGTGGTTATTAGTGAACGAAGTCACTGAATGGTGGAATGGATATTGAATGAAGTCCAACAGCTCTGTAAGTAAGTTACCACAGTGAGCTGTGCACCAGCTCCCAAGTGTGGAGAGGCACATGGCCCCTGAGTCCAATGTACCCCCTTTATGGAGGGGTGGCTGGGGCAAAGGGAGTGAAGGGCTAGCTCCTGCTCCCCTAGCCCATAGTGGTAGGGCTGAATCTCAGTGACCACTAACCGGCTCTTTCCCGACAGTGACGGGGCCAGGAAGGAGGGAGGATTCCAGATATACTCCTTTGTTCCATCAGAGAGTTTCTCAACCGCCAGCAGAACTTTCTAGCTTTTCCTACCAATAGAACTTTCTAGCCACCCCAACCCCTGCCCACCACTGTTCCCAGCTGCTGATGTTGGGCTTTCTTGAAAATGTCTGTGAAAAGAAAACTTCAGTAGCGAACCAGCTTGGCCTCTTCCCATCTGCCTTGGACTTTCTGAGCTTTACATAGAAGTCTCACTTCAGTCCTGGGAAGACAGGTGGCTGCCCTCTACTCAGCTCCCCCAGAGTGGACTTTATCATCCAGGGATCCAGGATCCCTCTGGGGAGGGATCCAGCAGGAAGACCTCAAGCAAAGCAGGTATTCGACCTACAAAGAGACACTTTCTGATACGAGAGAACAGAAAATGTGAACAATTTCCAGGAATCTGGATGTAAGCACAAAGACCTGGTATTTTTTAAAAGAATATTTTTTTAATTATTATTATTATTATTATTATTATTTTTTTGGTTTTTTTGAGACAGGGCACATACAGTGTTAACCAATGTTAGTTTTTTTCCTATGAGTTCATTGCTTCTACGAATGTTCAATAAGATAATTACAAATATTGATAAACCAAGTATAAGTGCCTTTTTATTCCTGAATTTGATATAAAAGTGCCCAAGTTACCTCTGACACTCTCAACTATGCCCTCAAATTGTCTTGAAGCAATCGTTCTTTTTTTTTTATGTATATGCATGTATTGCCTGCATGTAGGTAAGTTCACCTGTGTCATACAATGCCCACGGAGGACAGAAGAGGCTATGGGATCCCTCGGAACTGGAGTTAGGGACAATTGTTAGCTGCCATATGGGTGCTGGGATTTGAAGCCGGGTCTTCTACAAGAATAACCAGTGTTCTTAACCACTGGGCCATCTCTCCAGCCCCTAAAGACCTGGTATTTATTCTGCTTTTTTGTGGTTTATTGTGAGTTCATAGGGTGATTTCAGTGGATGCCCCTATCAAATCATGAGCTGATGATACTCAGATCATACACACACACACACACACCACATTCATACACCACACACATACATATAACACGTACACACATACATGCACACCACACACGCATACAAATACCACATACACACATATACACATACACCACACATATATATACATACACATATACCACACATATATGCACATACACACATGTACACATAACACACATACACCACACACACACCACACATGCATACACAAACATATCACACACAGAGACATACACATACACACATGAACACACATACATGCACAGAGAGGCCTGCATGGGCATGAGCAAGATCAGGAACATATTTTGTTTACATACACACACACCTGTTTTGGTCTCCACTCCCAGCACCAAGTTACACATAATATGTGCTTAGTAAATATCCGTTCAAAGACTGGAAACATGTTTTTTCACATGTTCAGGGTTGTGCTGGGGTCAGCTGGGAGAGAAGCAATGTTTATACTAAGTAAGATGGCTGGGGCTTTGAGTCTCCAGTCTACTGATCTCAAAGGAGCTTGTCCACAGAGGCCAGCAGGGAACACACAAGAGAGGGCACAGGGAGTAAAGGCACATACCTGTGATCCCAGCACATGGATGCTGAGGTAGGAGGATTAAGAGTTCACAGCTCTCCTGGCCTATAGGAAAGAAGGAAGGAGGGAAAGAGGAAGAGAGGGAGGGAGGGAGGAAGGAAGGAAGGAAGGAAGGAAGGAAGGAAGGAAGGAAGGAAGGAAGGAAGGTGGATGTTCTCTGGGCCTCTGATACAGGTGTGTCAATGTTCTAGATGCACCTGGAAGTTTGAGTCCTTTCTCATTTCTGCAGTTCACTGAAAATGGGGTCCGAAAGAGTCAGGGAGTCACTTTGTCAATAGCTTTCAAAGGAATCATTCCGCTGAAGTTAAAATTCCTCTGTACTTAAAGCAAATCCATCCAGGGGGTGGAATGAAGGAAAGTTGCTCTGGAAGTAGAGTCTAGCTCCTGTGTCAAGTGTGGATACACACCAGTCAGAATGGAGGAGCCTCCAGGACACACATGGGAGTTACAGAGCTGCAAGTTTGAACATGAATATGATAAGACTGTGAGCTCACATTGTGTGTGACAGAATTGTGAGCTCACACTGGGTGTGATAGGCTCCCTGTAAGGCTCTCCTCCCCTGGCAGCATCTGGGAGGGAAGGTGGACGCACCCTGCAGAGGGCAAGAGATAGCCGGAACTCATTCTGTGAGCCAGGCCCAAGATGGCCTGGGCTCTGTGTCTGTTCCTGCTATCCTGATCTCAGTGGTCTGGGTGGAGTCCAAGACCAAGGAGGATCATGGGAAGGCGAGGTCTTACTGCTGAGCTACTGCCTCATATCTATGAGGAGGGTCAGCAGACCACTGGAGACCCTTGAGGATCCAAAATGGTACTCCTGGCGTGTGTCCCCCCCCCGCCAGGTTCCATGGACAGAGAACAAACTGGTCCTCACATCTGCTGAGGGGCTGTTTAGAAAAAGTGATACTTAAACAAGAAAATGCGGTGTGGCCAAATGGCTTCTGAAAGATGCATGAAGCAAATGGTCCAAAGAAGTGTGCAGGCCTCCAGGGTCCTCCTCCTGGGACTGACTTTAAGGAGTTAGCTCGTAAGGAAAACAGTCCTACATGGAACAAGACACCCAGGGTGCGTGCTGTCACCAACTCCCACCCAGCTGCTTTTCCAGTCTAGAAAACGATGGCTATGGAGTGATGTCACCTGCACACCTAGTTGTGCTTCACTGCAACAAAATACTCCTGGCGCTGGGGACAGGGAAGATGAATTAGTCCCTTAAGTGTTCAATGCATGGTCCTAAAGACCTGAGTTCAAGATCGCCAGCACCCACACTAAAAGCCAGACACAGCTATGCATGTCTGTAATCGCTGGAGCTGCTGACCAGCCTGTCTAGTCAATCACTGATCTCCAAAACTAAGGTGGAGAGCAACTGAGGAGAACACCTGACATCAATCTTTGGCCTCCACAGGCATGTGTGCACATATGCATGTGTACAGACCCCCCCATAGATACATGCATAGGAACACACATATGTGAATGCATATACACACACACAAATAAAAGGAACGCCTTCAACACCAGCTACTGTTGAAGGAATATGAAATAGATTTTTGGCTTATTGTCCCACTGGCTGAGGCCTTGGAGGGCTGCATAGCATTATGGGAACATGTGAGAGAGAAGTGCTCATAGCTCAATCCAGGAAGCTGAGAGAGAGAGAGAGAGAGAGAGAGAGAGAGAGAGAGAGAGAGAGAGAAGGAGTTCCAGCCGCCTTCAGGAGTATGCCATTACTTAACTACAACGGCTCACAGTACTCCCAGTAGCACAACCCTGGTGAGCACAGCTTTAGCACAGGATCCTTGGAGGTACCTCGTTCAAGCCATAATACATAGCACCCCCGTATCCACCTCACTCCCTGGGTCCTGCTCAGGCTCCAGGGTCTGGGGATTTTGCCTACCTGAGCTGCGCCCAGGACCAGCACTGGCCACTCCATACCCTGCCTCCTCACCACCTCCACTCTGCTGTGTCTAGTTGACTGGGACCTAGCAGACACACTCCAGACACTTCCCTTCCTCAGGGCCTTCGTGCCTGCAGCTCCTTAGCCCAGAATGGGGGTGGGTCCTTCTAATACATGTCAGAAGTGTCTCTTCACAGTTGTGGAGGCTGGATGTGCAGGGCTCTGGCAGGACTGGCTTCCCCGGGTCTCTCTCTTTGGCATGCCTGAAGCCACTTTCTCCCCGTGTCCTCTTCTTACAAAGACAACAGTCCAATTGGATTGAAGCCTGCCCTTTGAGCCTCATTTAAACCTCTTCACCTTACTCCTCATGACTCATTCAAGGCCTGTCTCCGAGTAAAGTCCTAGTCTGAGGTGCTGCGACTTGGGTGTAAAGTGATGACTCTTGGGTATGGGGAGGTGGGGACCCAATGCAGCCTTCAGCGCCAATCTTCAGGCCTCCTTAAATGTCATTTTCCCAGGAACACCCTGGGTATTACATATAGGGATGGGCAGGTAGGGTGGTGCTTGGCACACTGTACCCATGTGTGCCCCTCTAAGCTACAGGAACTGCCTGAAGTTGGCTCCTTTCCCGTTCCAAACACACTGTCTGCTCTCAGGCTGTTTCTGCCCACAGGGGACCCATGCCTTACTCTAATAAAGGAACTACACAGGCAAGTGGGAGCCCAGTTTTCTGGGCCCCGCTCCGCTGCTTTCATCCCCGCCCCCCACCTTCTAACCCTGTGACCTGTTCGTTTTCTTTAGCGTGCCTAACAATCTGTCATGGTGATCGAATGTTTACTTTGGTTTGTTTTGGGTTTAGCCATCCCAGTCTTCTAGAAGGGACCTTGCCCTGGTCAGTGCCACATCTTCAGCCTGGGGGAGGGCTAAGGTTTCCTCAACCCCCTGACTCCTCCCTAGCAGTGTTGGCTCTACTCAGTTTGCCTTTGCTCAGGTCTGATGTACCCTCTAATCCCCAGAGGAAAAGGCCGTGGGTAAGAGCCGAGCTACTCCCTGAGTCTGGGTATCCAGACCTACTTGCCAGAAGTCAGGCACTGCTGTTGGCCCCGACTCCGACCCAGTAGAAATGCTGAGCGAGGTGGAAAAATGTCTTGAGCAGAGAGGAAAGAGCTGAATGAGCCTTGGAGACATATAAGGTGCACTTCGCCGGGAGCCTGCGAGCAAGGACAACAGCCCAGTGAAAGAGGCCACAGTCTGCGTAAAAATGCCTTGGAAGGCAGAGCCGACCTCAGAATGCTGGGGCACGCGCGAGGCCCAGACAGTGGGGCCGTGGCTCTGTGAGGGCAGCCCATAATACCTGCGAGATCAGCATGTAAATCACTCACCCAGCCAGCGTGCTGCAGAGGACATTACCCTCCGAGGAGCGGTGTTTCCTGGCACACTGGGTCATCTATTTCGGGGTGTTGTTTTTGGAACAATCATAGGCTTACACTGTGCCAGAGCACCATCTGGGTATTTCCCCTGAGGCTCGGTGTTAACCAGAGCCTCTCGGTCACCCTTTCCTGCTAATGACTGCCCGACCGGTCACTGAAGGCCCAGAGGGACTTTTTAAAAAGATATTTCCTTCTCGTGGCTCAGCGGCCATTGTAAGTGCAGGTAATATTTTTCCTTGCAGGTGAGCGTATTCCTTTTTGGGTTGTTGTTAGGTCACACAAAGTCCTAGGAAGTGGTCTATTGTTCAGGGTTGGAAGGCAAAGGCACCTAAGTAATGCCATTCCTATTAGAGTTTTGATGAATGGAACGCACTAACGCACTCACGAAGTTTCTTTTATTCCTGCCTATGGGGTCCACAATCGTTAATCTATAACTTGCTTATGGATTCAAACTTATTAATCATTTTAAAGCAAGCTTCTATTTAATGACTAAAATGGAAAACGAGGCCTTGGTGAATTGACTTGTCAGTCTAGTCCCAGTTTCCTCCCCAGCAGATGCTGAGAAACCAATCTGTGAATTCCCCCCACCCCCATACAGGGTTTGGGGAGGGGAAGGAGGTGGCACTGCTGAGGGTGAGGGGCCATCTACCCCATCCCTGTGCACAGGTGTGGCTCCAGCTGGAACCTCTGGTCTCGCCATGCTGGAGCCAGCAGCTGTGGCCTACGGTGGCCTGCTGTGCTCCGCAAACCTTGGTTTGCTGTCAGGTCTCGAATGCTGGACTGGAATGATATCAGTCTTTCTGGCCAGGGTTTGTCTTGAGAATTCTAACTTCTTATGTCTGTAGCATACTTTGGGATCCAAGGAATATTTTTGTAACCATGCTCCCATGGAACCTCCCAGCCAGACTCACTTATCATCCCTGTTGGAGAGCTGAGCAACCTAAGTGGAGAGGCAGAGTGACTTGGTCAGCCAACCGGGGGAAAATCACTACCCAGGACTCCTGTCCAGGGCCACACGTCCACCGAGCGCCAGGTTGGGTTTTTGGGAAGTCCAGACCTTGAGGCAGAGCACCAGGACCTTGGGTCCCAGGGAAAGGAAAGCACGTCTGCCTCTCCTTATTGTAGACTTGTGTAACAGCGACGGCTCTAACCCTGTTGGTTTGTAGGACAGGGATGTGGCTTGCTTGGCTTATTGGCTGTCTCTCTCTTTCGAATATGAGCAGTTGCTGTTTTGACTGCATCCTGCAAGGTTTGTGTGTTGGAAATACATGGTACGAATTCCCAAACTCAGATATTGATGGCATTTCGAGGCAGGCCTCTTCAAGGCAGTCAAGATTAGATGAGGGGCCCTGAGGGTGAGCCCTCTGTGACATTAGTGGCTTTGTAAGAAAAGGAAGAGACTTGAATGAATGTGCTTGCTCCGTCTTCCGTGTGATGCCCTCTGCCATGTTTGGATGCAGCTTGATGCCCTCACAGAAACCAGGACCATACTTCTGGACTCCTCACCATCAGAACTGTTGAACCCAAAAATCTTTATGGGTTTCTAGTCTTGGGCATTCTGTTGTAGGAACACAAAATGGATAAAGACAGACGGTACACGAAGGAGAGGAGATGGGTCTGTTTTACTCACTGTGCCTGAAAGGGTGTTTGGCACACAGCAGGCCCAATTAGCAGATTGGCAAATGAACAAAGCCATGGGTCTCAGGACCAAGGTCCCCTTTCTCCAGGCACCATCTGGAATCCCTTCTCTGCGGCCCTTCTCAGCCTGTTCCTCTTGGAGAGGTTCTGTATGCAAGGATCTGTTGAGAGCAGGTCAGCATGGGCAGCCGCTGCCAATTTGTAAGAGGCCCCTGGTTGGGGCTGTATCCCTTCCCACATTCATTCCTTTTGCTAAGTCTTCAAATTAAGTCAACAGGATGACATTCTGTAGTTCCTTGGAATTCAGTCAGGGGATTCAGTTACTCTGCAAACATTTGAGCAGAGCTCCTGTGGCAGGCCCTGTACCAACTAGGCTCTGTAGATGCCAGTGAGCAAACTGGGCCATCACATAAAGAGTCTTCAAGGGCACAGAGATCCACGGCCAGCGTTCACTTTGAATATGAAATGTTCCTCACAGGCTCATGTGTTAAACCTCAGTTGGGGATGTTGTTTGGGGAAGTGCTGGAAGCTTTAAGAGGTGGGACTGGCTGTAGAAATTAGGTCACTGGGTGGGGGGGGTGCCTTTGAAGGTGATACCCGGTCCAGGTCCCTTCCTGTCTCTCTGCCTCCTCTCCACCAGGAAGTGAGTAGCCTCTGCTTCATGTTTCCACCTCCCTGATGTTCTGCTCAGTACAGGCTCAGAATCCACAGAGCTAAGGACCGTGGACTCAACCCTCTGAAACCATGAGTGCAAATAAACTTTCCTCCCTTAAAGTTGTTTATGCCAGGCCAAGCATTTTGTCCCAGTAATGAAAAGTCTGATTGATGAAGCCACCAGCAAACCCTTCCCAGAGCTCCATTGACTATTAAGCAATCATCTAGAAGGGCAATGGCCTCTGTTAGCGTCCTGCATGGTCTGAGGCTGGCTCAGTGCGGTTGTATGGCTCCTGCCTGGAACCCCGCATGTAATTATGAAAGAACATAAGGGAGTCTCTTTGGAGGCCTTTTACATCTGGAGGCAAAAGCTGGTTGCTGAGAGGAAGTGAGGAGGCCAGGGTCCCCCCGACACAATAACTAGATTCCAAGAGAACACTGTCTGGAAGCCACGTCATCATCCATGACCCAGGAAGTCACTTAGGGTCACCATATGTCCTCCTATTGGCTGAGGCAACTGCAAAGGCTCCATGTTCAGAGGGAAGGGGCTGAGAATCCATTTACTGATGGGGGCAGGCATGGCCCCTGTAAAAACATACAGGACACAGGATGGAAGAAACCGTGTAGCTGTTTAGGATAAGCCACCCCCGCACTCGCAGAGATTCTGGACGAATGAGAGTAGGTGCCCTTTCCTGCCTCCCTGCCTGTCCTAGCGCATGCCAACTCCAGGCTGTTTCCTGAGACACTTGTCAAATCAACCCTAACCACAACCCTGGCTCCTCAGTCTTCTTTATTTGATTGCTGTACTGAGCCCTCCAAGGCCAAAGAACCAAGGACTTACTGGCACCGTGGGTGTGACTCTGGACTCCCTGCTCCCTAGCTCATGCTCTAGGGACAACAGTAGTTATGGTAGCATTTGTTAGGATCAGATCCTGGCTGGACCGCTTCATGATTTCTTTCCCACTTAAACTTTAGGCAACTCAGGCAGGTGAGAAGCTGATGCTCAGAGAGGTGAATTCACTGGTCTGAAGTCACACAGCCAAGTAGAAGGCAAGACCACCTGTCTTGAGGTTGAGCTATGCTGTTACAGCTCCCACAGATTTCACACCGAAGCTGGGTCTCCTCATGGGGACCGATAGGATTGCAGCACAGCTGTCCAGGCTCCTTCTTCAGGAGATATCACTTGACCCTGTCACACGTGAAGAAGTCACGGCGGCGGTTGGTTGGGCATCCCAGCTCTGTGCCCATGTGAGGGTAAACTGAGGTCTGTCAGAGCAATAGCCACCCAGCCTGCAAAGCCAATTGCATCCAGATGTGCTGCTAAGCTCTGCCTGCACTCTCTTTTCTTTCTATCTTGCCCTTCAGCCTCTGTCCATGTCCCTTGTCGCCTTCACACTCTCCATCAGTCTGAGAAGGTTGACAGGATTAAAAGGGAGGCACCATTTTGAGAGCGACATGTGCTAAGTTCTAGATACTAAATTTTGACTGGCATGATATTTCTGGGGTTTCTCTAGGTTTTCTTGATTTTTTTTTCTTTCATAATCACAGCCAATTGATAAAAAGGGGGACGAGAACCAGCCCCAAAGCAGGAACTGTGTGGTGTGTGACATCTCTTGACCCTGGCCACCCAGGCTGTGTGTGAATCAGAGAGGATCATGGCTGGAAAAGCCTTGGCACTCATGAATCCTACGGCTCCATCTCATGGTTTCGAAACCATTCTGGCATCCCAACACCTCAAACTGCCATGGTGGGGTAGCCTCTGTCCACCTCTGCAAAGTGCTCTGGCTGCAGATCCTGACACACCACACTTCCTCCAGGCAGCTTTGGTACCTTCCAGGAGCCTTCTGCCCTTCCTAGCCTTCTCTAGTGACTCTCTGACATTGCCTCCTCCAGCCAGCCCTCCCTGACCACCTGTCAGAAGCAGCTCTTTCCTCCAGCCTCTTCCATCCTGTTAGCATACTTTACTTCCCTTTCTGGTGCATGCTTTACAGAAACCCATGGAGGACACACCTATAATCCCAGCACTCAGGAGGCTGAGGCTGGAGGGTCACATGCTCAAAGTCAGCCCAGGCTACACATAGTGAGATCCTGTTTTAACAGTCTGAGGACTGAGTTTGTAGCTTAGTGGTAGAGCATTTGCTTACAGTAGTCAAGGTCTTGAGTTTGAGCCCAGTGCTGAGGGAAAAAAAAAGAGAATATTATTATATTCATGTGTTCATGTATCTACACTGAACTAGAATTCTTGGGGTGGGGTCAGCATCTGTCTTGTTCATATATGTGTATGCAACATCAGGAACATTGCAGGAGCATGTTATGATCCTGACTAATATTGAATGAATGAATGAATGAATGGCCTCATCTGGCCTCTTACTAGGATTGCATAAAGGAATCAAGAGCTGCCACAGTCAACTGAGAGGAGGAGGAAGTCACAGGGTAGGTGAAGCAGGGCCAGGCAGGGAAGAAACTGGTAGTGGGATGCTGGGCAGCTCCTTGGGCAAAGCCCCACAGGTGTTCTCATACCACAGTTGGTCCCTGGCTAGGACAAAATTGCACTCACTCTGCAACTCTCCAGCTTTACCCCATGGAACAGTTCATTAGCCAGTCTATTCCCCACCCTAATCTCTCCTTTTGTAAGGGAGCTAGAGAACCAAGGGAGGCCTTGTGTGGGTTAAAGAGCATGGCACTGCATGCACACATGCAGGCACACATACAGGACATATGCATAAACACACGTAGACTACACATAACATCCACACAAAAAAAGAGTCTATGCACGTGTCAGAGAGATGCTGTGTTAGGAGCACACAGTCCACAGCCCAAAGTTCGCCCCCGCCGAGGATGTAGCATGCTCCTGGGGTTGCTGTCCTCTGTCCTTGTTTTCCAAACACTTGTTGCCTTGGGGGAAAGGGAAGACCTGGCTAGGAGCACCTAGGCAGGGTCTTTCTGTTGTGAAGCCTTTGAGCTCTCTCTGCCTTCAAGTCTTGACTCCCCTATAGGAGTCAACAGGTGCCCCTGCCCTATGGCCCACCCACCATGCTGTTCCAAGAATTTGACACTTATTCTTCTGAACTCTATCTCTGATTAAATCAGAAATTTGTGTTTATTTCCAGAAGAGAGGAAGGGGCAAAAGGGGTCACATGGCTTTATAACTACCTGCTCTCCCTGGGCTTATTCCAATGTCTGAGGAAGAAATTAATTTCTCTTTAAGTCCTGTCCTGGTTTGTTTCTCCACTGCTGTGACAAAACACTCTGACCAATACCAACTTGGGGAGGAAAGGGTTTATTTATCTCCCAGGTTCATCAGGGAGCCCAAGGTAAGAACTCAGGGCAGGAACCTGGAGGCAGGAGCTGGAGTACAGGCCATGGAGGAATGCTGCTTACTGGCTTGCTCCCTGGCCCCTGCTCAGCCTGCTTTCTTATGCAACACAGGCCCACCTGCCCAGGGGTGGCACCACCCACAGTGGGCTGGGCCCTCCCACATCACTCATCAAGAAGATGCCCCTCAGACACGGCCACAGGCCAGTCCAATAGAGGCAATTCCCCGACTGAGGCTCCCTCAACCCAGGTGTGTCAAGTTGACACTAAAGCTACCCAGCACAAGTCCCTACCTCCCAACACACTGCTACTTTAACAACCAGATCCAAATCAGAGCAGCAGCCCCATCAGTCACAAAAATGGAAAGATAAACGTCCCAAAGGGTATGTGTGTGGAAATCACACAATGGAATATTATTCAGCCTGGGAAAAGAAGGAAACTCTACCACATGCTGTAACTTGGATAAACTTTAAAGACAGTGTGCCAAATTAAACACAACAGAACAAATATTACAAGATTCCACTTGTATGAGGTGCCCAGAATTATCAAATTCCTAGAGACAGAAAGTGGTTGCCAGGGGCTGATGGGGAAAGAACATGCTGTTGTATAACTTGTATAATGGGACAGAGTTTCAGTTTTTCAATATTAAAAAGTTCTGCAGGGGGCTGGGGAAGGTGTTCCGGTTGGTAAACTGCTTGCCTTGCTGCCGCGAGGTCCTGAGTTTGATCCCCAGAACCCAGGTAGAGAAAACCAAGCATAGTGGTGCACACTGTAATCCCAGCACTGCAGAGACAGAGACAGGTGCATTGCTCGAGTTCCCTGGCCAGGCAGCTAGCCTACTTGGCAAGTTCCAGGTGACGGAGAGACCCTGACTGTACCAAAAGGGGGTTGGTGCCCAAGAAATGATACCTTAGATTGTCCTCTGACCTTCACATACTCACGTAAGTGCACACGTGAATATGCGCACACATACACACACAGAAAAAGAAGGAAAAAGGTTCTTGAAGATGGGTGGTGATGCACGAGAACAGTGCACTGGTGTGGCGACTGTAATGTCCTGTGTGTTCTATCACAATAAATACAAATATAAATGTAAATCTAGAAACGCGTAAACTGTTTATCATGGTACAGAACATAACGGATGCTAGGTCAAAAAATGAACTAAGGTATAAATGCATAAATTAAGTAAGTAGGTAAGACATAGTTTGTAGGAGTGGACAACTTGAAGGCAGGTGCTCTGGAGCTGGTATGTGTGTGTGTGTGTGTGTGTGTGTGTGTGTGTGTGTGTGTGTGTGTGTGTGTGTCTGTTTCTCTGTGTCTCTGTGTACATGTCAATGTGTGTGTGTGTGTGTGTGTCTGTGTCTCTGTGTACGTGTCAGTGTGTGTCTGTGTATCTGTGTGTCTCTGTGTCTGTGTGTCTCTGTGTACATGTCAGTGTGTGTGTGGGGGGGTCTGCGTGTGTGGTCTCCAGTCTCCAGCCATCCCGCCATGGCTTCCCTGCTAGGTGGAGAAGGGATGATGGAATAGAGGGCCACTGCTCCTAGAAGACTTCCTTTTCTGTTTCCTCCCTGAACATCAGCTCTGCATCTCTGGGGATAGGCAGTGGGAGCTTCTGGAAGCCCCCTGCAGCTGGGCATGGGGACAACCCTCCACTTAAGGAGCCCAGTACCAATCTCCCTCTTATTCGTTGGTGGGGGGTCCAGATCTCTTGGCCTTGCTGGATGTTGGATTAGTTTTAACCAATTTTTTTGTTTGTTTGTTTTTGTTTTTTGAGGTAGTCTCACTATATAGTCCAGACTGACCTCAGACTCTCCCGCCTCAGCCTCCTGAATGCTGGGATTGTGTGGGCCGTCATACTCTGCAAGAAAGGCTGGGCAGGGTGTAACTTGGTCAGTGTAGAAGAAAAGGTTTGTCTGACTGTGAGGTCAGAGCGGGGGTAACCAGCCTTCCACTCTGTCCTGTAAAATCATCGTGGTAACCCCCTTCATCCACACTGCCTGGGCCAAGTCTTGAGTGCACCCAGGAAGCAAAGCATGACAGGTTCTCTGGCCAGCTTGAGGGAAACCAGAAGCTCTCAGAGTCTGAGATTTTAACCTTACCCTAGGAGGACGCTGCCACAGTGCCTCAAGTTGCCAGGCTCAGGGAGCATCCTGGGGACACAGCTAGGAGGCAGGAGGCCCATTCCACTCTGCAACAGGAAGATGCAGAGATGTGCCCACCACCTGCTAACTGGATCTGACTCTGTGAAATAAGGCCTGGTGCTCAGGAGCCAGAGGTGAAAGCTGGCCTAGAGGAAGGGTGCCTATCATGGGAGCTGGTGGCTTCCAGAAGCGTCCCTGGCCTCTGCTGGGGGCTCCTCATTGGCTGGGGAGGTGAACAGTGAATCAGGCAGAGCATCAACCCCAGAGTCCAATGTCGTGGGTCTGAGAACCCAGTCCTACCACTTACCCCTCTAGTTCAGTTTCCCCATCTGTAAAACATACAGCAGGAGCCAGCTGCTTCATGGAGTTCCTCTGAGGATTCTCAAGTTCGGTTTTTGTTAGGCAGTTGGCAGTGTGTGGCACACACTAGGCAGCAGGCAACAATCCCCTCGTCCCTGGCTCCAACTGAGGGCTTCCCTTCTTGGGCGGCCTACCGTCCCTCAGCCATGGGCCTCTGGCATGCTAGAAACAGATCAGAGGAGCTGACCGGGATCAGATGGAATGAGATTGTGAAAGAATGATCAATAAGGCAACTTCCCTGGAGACGTTCTAGAAGATCTTTCATTCCCTGCTTAGAGACATTCATCGCGGGAAGTCAGGAGAAAACAACCAAATTAGTAAATCCACAGATAACACTGCTGCGGAAGGGAAGAAAGTGGACTTTGAGGTCAGTCTTGAGTTCAGGTCGGCCCTCTGACTGTGTAGCTTTGGAGAAGTTGTTTAACCTCTCTCAGTGTCTCTATCTATAAAGTACAGGGAGCAATCCTTTTCTTTCACAGTTCACAAATGAGGCAATGTAAACATGATCTCTCACAAGCCTCTGTCTTAAAATAAATGCAACCACAGAATTTCGTTGCTTCTCCTGTCGAGAGGTGGAACCTATTTGACCTGTCTGGCTGTGAGCTGACCTTGTGACTGGCACTGATGGACGGCACGCAGAGGACTTGTTGTCCTGCCAGTCTGGAGGACCTTGGAGACGTACAGTCCACACGGCCCAGAGCCAGCCAGAAGAGAAGCTGACTAGCCTGGAGGACAAGAGGTCGTGTCAGGGGCAGGGAAGCTCCCCAAGAGTCCCACACAGCTGCTGCTGGGTGTCTGAGGGAGGCTACCATGGGAACTCCCAACCCAGGGGACATTCATCAGGACAAGCAGAAAAATCACCCAGCCAATGCACAAAATTGTGAGACTGTCCCCAGTGTAGGCAGGCTAAACAAAATGAGTAGTTATAATATGACAGCGTAAGGGATGGAGAGATGGCTCAGAGGCTAAGAGTACCGGCCGCTCTTGCAGAGGACCCAAATTCAGTGTCCAGCACCCACATTGTGCCTAACAACCATCCAAGTAACTCCAGTTCCAGGGGAATTCAATGCCCTCTTCTGGCTTCTACCGGTACTGCATGTATGTGGTGCATAGAAATACAAGCAGGCAAAACACTCACACACATAAAATTTTAAATAATCTTAAAAACATTCTAAATATAGGCTAAGGTATTGATAAAACAATCATTATTTTTTTAAATTGCAATTTTTTTAAATTAAAAATATTTTTATTGAGTTTTTGTGCATTTCATACAATAGCCTTCAATCAAATCTAGACCCCCCTTCCCCATCCATGCCCCCACATAAATCCCAACTCTGGACCTCATGTATTCTGTCGTATATGCTAAGGACTGTCAAGCTTCTGCACCCAGATGTCCCTCAATGCAAATTTATCCACTGGAATCTAGTCCGCCCACCCAGAGAGATCTTTAGGAAGATCCACTCTCCCTGACCCAGCAGCAATCAGTTGCCAACAATTCCCGGGCGTGGACTGGCCCACGGCCCATTTCCCTGCTCCACACTGGGCCCTTGTCTGATTGAGTCGGCATGGGCTGTGTGCACGATTCCACCATTGTCACAAGTTCACATGAGCAAGCTTCCAGTGGCCTGAAACCCTCTGTTTCCCCATGTTCATGGGCCAACTCTGGCTCTTACTATCTTTCTGCTCCCTCTTCCACAATGGTCCCTGAGCCCTGGGTAGATGAGGTTTAATATAGGAGTTCTATCCAAGGACACACACTCCCTGAAGTCTCTTATTCTCTAAAACTTGGCCAGTTGTGGCCTTCTGTGTGCATCACACTCTATCGTTTAAGGAAGCTTTGCTGGTGGGAGCTGAGGGATGCGCTAGTGTTCTCTCCATCCCCTGTTCCTCTATGGTGCATGAACTTTAGGTGTAGAGGTTCCAAACGTGTCACCTAGGGCTGGGCATCTCTCAGATGTATATTCTCTGTGTGTGACCAGTTGCGGAATTCTGTAATAACCTCTCTCTTAACCTTCTTTGATGAGTGGTGTACGGTACACTTGTCTATAAATAAAAGGATCCATATTTAGCATATGGTCAGAAATTTCATTTGTCTAGAGATATGACAGAAATAGGGTTTCCCCAGGATCTATGACCTCTTCAGCCGTGTATATTCGGCTATAATTACAGTGTCACCTATGAGTTCCTTCCCATTGAGAGGGCTCTAAGACCAACTAGATAGCTGTTGGTCACTCCCCAGATAGCAACGCCACTACTGCACCAATAGAGGTGGTTTGCTGTGCCGGTCACTAGGGCCATTAGGCTTTAGAGCTGGGTTGGCTCGTTGATTATAATTAGCATGAATATTTATGGAGCAGGCATGATCATTCAACACACAGTGTGCAGTGATCAGAGAGGGTAATTAGCATATCTATCCTTTCAAACCTCCACCAGCCTTCCTCCTAGCTGTCTTGAGGTTCACACTGATCGTGACTGTCATTGCCCTGAGCTAGGAACACCAGCATGCCCCTCCCATGCGCTGTCCCTGAGGGAGGCCCACAGGACAGGCACCAAGCAGCAGAATAGGTCATAGTTCTATGTATTTCGTGGCTGTAAATCTCTGTGAGTCGCCTCATCTGCCACCTGGGACCGCGCCACACTTCCTATCAATACTGGCACAGGTGGAAGGGTTGCACTCAAGCGCCATAGCTACCGGTGTGGGGCATGGAGCCTATTTTTAGTGCGTTACATCTATAATTATGTAGTTTTGTTGCCTTGCAAACTCAGATCTTCTGCTCTGGGAGAGGTTACATTTCCATGGTCTGTTATTTTTGATGGGGCAAGACATGCTAAGTTTCACTGAAACTGAGAGAAGGGAGCACTGCCTCCCCAGGAAAGTCCTGGGAATTCGTGGTCTCTCACCATCAGACCGGAAGCAGTCGTCACCCCACCTGGTGTCTAGGGGGCAGATATCAGCTCTGCTCCTCAGGGCCAAGTCAGTCTGTGAATTGGTTTATGATTTCTGAATATTAAAGTTCCTGTCAATGAAACAGATTCACTGGGAGGAAGGGTGGACAGAGTACTGCTCCCAGCAGGATGGCATTGATCCTGCTGGTGGGGAGTCTATCCAAGGCCCTGACAAGGAAGAAAGGAGTCCACAGTCAAGTGTGAACAGTGGCCATGGGTGAGACTGAGATGGGTCAGGTGATTTAGAGGTCCCTACTGATCACAAGAGATGGAGCAGTAGCCTAAGGGTTTGGAGCTCTGCTCCAGGCAGGGAGTTGGGAGGGGTCAAGGCCACAGAGTATCTGGTGGAGGGAGAAAGGCAGGCATGGGGCAGCCCAAGCCTGGAGGAGCCAGATGAGAAGATGACCCCAGAAAATAGAGTCTGGCCAGGGCAAGCACGGTCTTTTATTCATTCACTTACTCATTCGCTCAACAAATTTGGCAGAATATAGGCCGTTTAGTACTAGATTACTAGTTTACTTATAACTCCTGCTTGCCCATGTATTGAGTCCCGAGGGTGCTGAACACAGAGAGTGAAAACTTAAACACAAAGTCATGACAAAACACCTGAGGCTCATCGCTAGGACTGTGGTGGTACAAAAAGGAGATGTGGAAGGTGCTTATGGGTCCCTGATCAGAATCATCACCGTGCTTGGTGCATTGAGAACATGAAGTGACTAAGTTACTAAGTTACCATCAGAAGTCTTACCACAGACAGCAGGAAAGCTGGGAAACCGCTGGGTCCACGGCAAGCTCAAAAGATGGGCTTCTCCATGTGGAAGGGCGGGGCAGTGGAGATCTGTGGACTTGTGTCTTCATCTCTTTCCTTTATTGAAACCCATTTCTGTTATCTTTCACTACAGTAAACTCAATCCCGATGCAAAAAAAGCTGGAGCAAAAAACTTAGGCCATATGGACAAGGAGAAAGAAAAAGGTCTTCTGGGTTGCATCTCTCATATGACACTTGCTAATATCTGCCACTTGTCTTTATTATTTGTGAAATATATACCAGAATTGGGATTGGAGCTCTTATTTTAATTTTTGTGAGTGTGTGTGGTTTGTGAGTGTGTCTATGAAGCAGGTACACATACACACCCATGTAGAGGTCAACCTCAGTTGTCTACCTTGTTCTCTGAGGGTATTTCACTGGCCTGGCCTCCCCAGTTAGGCGAGGCTGACTGACTATGGAGCCCCAGGGATCTGCCTGTCTCCATCTCCCCAGTGAGGGGATTACAAGCATGCCACCACATCTGGCTTTTTTTACATGAATTCCAGGGATCAAACCCACATCCCTAGGCTTGCATAAGAAGCACTCTACCAACTAAGCTATGTTCACCCACCAAGTCTCCCCTTTTTGAAGTTTTGAGTTTTTCCTCATCTCAAACTCTTGGACTCAAATAATCTTTTCACCTCAGCCTCCTGGTATGCACCACCATGTCCGTAGGAGCTGTAACTATCAGTTACAGTAACTAGCTTCCACTTGATTGTGTGCTGTGAGAAACTTCGGTACCCTCATGGTTTTTATGAACACGGAGCATTTATCACAAGGACATGTGGTAAATGATTTAATGGTCCTCAATGGTTTGCCATAAACGCTGTCTCCAAAGAAAGCATTTGACAGCGCCGTTGTCATTTATACACCACAAAACCCTGCCACCTATTATGTTTGTGAAAAATGGAAATCAGTGAAGAGAACCCTCCCTGTGAAGGCACAGAGCAGAGAAATGCGTGCAAAGGGTGCAGTGTGACAAATGATTTCGGTCTGCTCTAATTTGTGCCAAACTTTTCAAGCTTCTGTATCTCGAAGCTTAGTCTAAAGTCATGAATAGGGATAGGGATCAGATACCTTCAAGTTCTTATTATCATTGCTTCAAGTTCAAACTTTCATTTTTTTTCTTCTAATAATAAGAAACTAAAAGATGAAGAATGGTTCATTTCAGTTGTGACTGGGCACTATCATTATATCACGGTCAGAATGAGATTCACATTGCTTAGTTTCCATATAGTCTTACAATGGAAGTGTATTTAATCTCCTCAGTGAGAATGTCCACATCCTCATGTCCACATCCTATTCTAAGCTCACATATGGAAACAGCGCATACCTAAACACCTAAATACTGCAGTGTTAAGAAATTTAGACTAAAAAGAAACCAGTCACTGGATTAGAGACTAACAAAATTTCAAATGACTTTTCTGATGCATGTAAATTAAAAAAAATTTATTTTATTTTTTTATTTTATGTGTGTGAGTATATTGCCTGCATGTGTGTAAGTGTGCTCATGTTGCTCACTGACACAGAGGTCAGAAGAGGGCGTCATATCCCCTGTAACTGGAGTTATTGATGGTTACTAGCTGCCATGTGTGTGCTGGGAATTGAACCCAGGTCCTCTTCAAAAACAGCCAGTGCTCTTAACCTCTCAGACATCTATCTCTCCAGCCCCACATGTAATTTTTATATATTTTCTAATCATGAACATTATTCCACAAAGATATTAATACTTTTCGGAAATATAATTAAAATGGGCATATGGTTCAGAAAAAGCCTCTGTATCTCTAGTGCTGTCTTTAGATGTTAAGGCAAAACGCTAACAGCGAGGGCTGGCAAGCGTGCAGAGACCTGAACACTTACATGGCTGATGAAAGTTCAAATTCCACTGTGTGAACAGAGTTTAAAATGTTCACAATGAGCACTTCACCTTCTAAGAACTTACATTAAACAATTAATATTAGAAAGATATACAGATTATGAAAAACAATATTTATATGACATTATTTTTGTGCTTAGTACACAGGAACTTCTAAAAATGGAAGCTGTAATTACCAGTATTATCATCAATTCCTTTTCCAGCCCCATCTGGTTTTTAAAATCTGAATATTATAATTAATATATTTTTACATTGTGTCTCATCTCTTTCCAGAATTATTTTTTGATGCTGGTATTGTATTATAATCACGATAACTGCAATTATAGGAAATTAACTTTAGGGTTTTCTGTTTTTTGTTCAGCAATGTTTCTTTCATGTCCCCTTCCCTTGTCTCTGAATTCTTTATTTTGCTTCATTTTCGGCCACCTGGAGTTCTTTCTTTCTTTTTTTTTTTTTCTAGCCAGCAACATGACAGCATGCGAGGCCTTCTCAGGTTGCCCAGTGCGTGGACCAGGCCTTCCCCACAGGGTTGCCTATAAAGTCTTTCTTCAGCTCAAGAATTTTCCATTGCACCTTGAATGGTCCTTATTATCACTATTATTTCTTTTTTAAAATTTTATTTATTATTTTTATTTTATGTGTATGCGTGTACTGCCTGCATGTAGGTAAGAGCACCTGTGTCATGCAATGCCTGCAGAGGTCCGAAGAGGCTGTGAGATCCCCTGGGACTGGAGTTACGGACAGTTGTTAGCTGCCATGTGGGTGTTGGGATTCGAATCTAGGTCTTCTGCAAGAACAAGCAGTGTTTCTAACTGCTGAGCCATCTCTCCAGCCTGCTATTATTTCTTGATTTGCTGTGTGCTCACCATTTAAAATCTCTTACCCAGACATTTAAACCTAGCATCTTCTCCTCCTTTTAGCATTATCACCATCTCCTGTCTTCTTGCTTTTACAAATAAAGTTTTATTGGGATGTGACCAGGCCTGTTCACTGACACTGTTCTGCTGGGTGTACCTGTGGTCTTTCTGGTTCTAACCAGTCTGTCTTCTCATCTTGTGACTGCTGTGTGTTTTTGTGTGTTTATTCAAGGAATGGGCCTTAGGTTGGAATCAGCCTGGCTCCCTGCAGGAAACATTCAAGCCAGGATGATAGGAAAGGGAATTGGTTAAACCAAGTGCAGTTTTATTTCGATTCAAAAAAGACAGGTGAAAGGACACAGTACAGGAAGCGGGGCGTGCTGGTGCAGTCCTGGTTCCAGGCCTCCCCTTCTGTGCCTGACGTACACTTTAGGAGTCTTCCGCCGCTTGCAGCTGAAGTGAGGAAGAGGATTCTGGGTTCCAGTTGGCCAAACTCCTCATACAGACAGGTTCTCTGGGAATGTGGTTTCTTTCCATCATGTGGCTCTGCTCTCTACCCTCATTCCCAACGTTGGTTCATTCCTCAGGTGGTCCCTGAAACTCCTGGGTGACAAGTGGCTGCCATAGCTCTGGCCTCACATACCTCCAGCTCAATCCCAGCATGTACAGCTGGGTCTTTCCTTTGGTTCCCACTAAACACTTAGCAACAGCTTTATTGAAATATGACCTACATCCCACGTGGAATCAACCCAGTTAATGTGTGAAATCAAGCATTTTGAGTATGATCAAAGAACAGTGGCATAGCAGTCCAGCCCATTGGAAAGCACTTTCTTCTCCTTCCCTAAAGTCTCATACCTCTTCCATTAGCAGTGACTCTTCAGCCCCTCTCACCTCCCCAGCCCTAGGCAGTCACTAGCCTATTTCCATCTCTATAGACTTGCTCATTTTGAACATTTCACATCAATGGAATCACATATCTCTGTGACTGGCTTTCATTTAGCATGATGTTTGAGGTTTATTCATGGAGCATAGACCATGAATGAATTCCTCTTTGTGACTGAATAATATTCCCTTGCAGGGGTGTGTTGTTCTGTTTTTGGATTCATTGGATGGTAGATCTTTTTTGTCTATTATAATGCTGCTGTGGAATACATTGTGTGGACATAGGTCTCATTTCTTTTGGGTACATGTAGAATAGCCCTATATTGAACCTGTTCTCCACAGTGGGCACACTGTTTTCTAATCCCATCAGTGCTATGCAAAGGTCGTGGTTTCTCCATGTTCTCACCAGCACCATTACAATCTAACTCTGATTATGGCCACCTAAATGATGTGAAGTAGGGTCTTAATTTGGTTGACTGTTAATGTTTTTTATGTGTATGAGTGCATTGCCTGCATGTAGGTAGGTGCACCCATGTCTTGCAATGCCCACAGAGGTCAGAAGAGTACACTGAATTCCCTAGGAACTGGAGTTACAGACGATTGTTAGCCACCATGTAGGTGCTGGGAATTGAGCCCGGGTTCTCTGCAAGAGGAGCCAGTGCTCTTAACTGCTGAGCCATCTCTACAGCCCTTACCTGTTAAATTTTGAGAGCCATTCTGACTAGGTCACAGTGGGCAGTGTGACCATTCCTGAATTGATCCCTGTATCCCAGACCTGGATGATAAGGCACATCCCAGAGATCTGCCCAGGGGTTGGCGGACTTAGAACAAAGGATAGGACCGCATGCCAGTTAAATGCAGTGCCAGATGTGAGGGGAGGGAGTAGGAAGATGAGAGCCATGTCTCCGGGGGCTCTGCAGTGCTGAGCTGCTGTGCTGGTCCACTTTGGGGTCATGTCTCAATGCAGCGCTGTGCAGGAGCCCCTTGCCATGCCCTCCACCCTGACTGGCCCCAGGTGCTTCATCCTTTCATTCCCTGGTTCTCACTGTAGAAAGAATGGCACTGAAGTCAGCAAAACCTTTAGAAGTGTTTGAAGACCCCTCCCTCAGATTCTGTATCTCATGGGCCCCTCCTGCTGTCTCATTGCTCTGTGGAGATCCTGTCAGGACTCCTCAGCCCCTCAGCCTCTAAACTCACCCTTGTCTGATTCTCAGCTATGACACACGCTTCCTCTGTGTTCCCTACAGTTGTCCTCTCCATGGCAGCCTGGGTGGTGGCACTAGTTTAAGTTGAGTTCTTCCTGTGCTGCTTGGAAATCTGCTTGACTGTCAGATACAGCTCCGACCCTGAGCAATCTATCTCAAGACAGTGCTACAAAGCAGCTACTACCGGAGCACCACCTCTCCCTGGGCCGACCTGCCCTGTCAGTGCTGTAACACAGGCAGCACCACTCACTGGAGGAGTTCTGGAACTCTTTTCCAGCATCAACTCATTTAATGTGCATCAACATCCTGCAAGGTGAAAAATATTAACTTCACATTATAAGTGAGGGGACTGAAGCTCTGAGAGGTTAAGTGACAGAAATGGCACAGTACGTCACATGTCCTGGCAGGATGGTTGGGCACCACTGCTGGCCACCACGATCCCCTCATCCCTTCTTGGTAAACCCTGCAGCTTTCCTTGCAGGTGTCTGACACTCAGTCCCAGCCCTACCAGAGGTCCAGTCATCCTCTTCGCTTGCCTGGCCTGCTGGCATCCCGTGCTCTGTGGTCCTCTGGCCCCATCCTGCTTCTTCTGATCATCCCTGCCTTCCAGCCAGCACAAACTTTTTGCATAATCACACAGATCCACTTGCTTTCCTGAGTCCACAGGCTCTACAGCCTCCACAGCCTCCGCCACAGCCTCCTCCACAGCCTCCGCCACAGCCTCCGCCACAGCCTCCTCCACAGCCTCCTCCACAGCCTCCGCCACAGCCTCCTCCACAGCCTCCTCCACAGCCTCCTCCACAGCCTCCGCCACAGCCTCATCCACAGCCTCCACCACAGCCTCCTCCACAGCTTCATCCACAGCCTCCGCCACAGCCTCCTCCACAGCTTCATCCACAGCTTCATCCACAGCCTCCACCACAGCCTCCTCCACAGCCTCCTCCACAGCCTCCTCCACAGCTTCCTCCACAGCCTCCGCCACAGCCTCCTCCACAGCCTCCTCCACCGCCTCCGCCACAGCCTCCTCCACAGCCTCCTCCACAGCCTCCTCCACAGCCTCCTCCACAGCCTCCTCCACAGCCTCCTCCACAGCCTCCTCCACAGCCTCCTCCACAGCCTCCTCCACAGCCTCCTCCACAGCCTCCTCCACAGCCTCCTCCACAGCCTCCTCCACAGCCTCCTCCACAGCCTCCTCCACAGCCTCCTCCACAGCCTCCTCCACAGCCTCCTCCACAGCCTCCTCCACAGCCTCCTCCACAGCCTCCTCCACAGCCTCCTCCACAGCCTCCTCCACAGCTTCATCCACAGCCTCCTCCACAGCCTCCGCCACAGCCTCCTCCACAGCCTCCGCCACAGCCTCCTCCACAGCCTCCGCCACAGCCTCTGCCACAGCCTCCTCCACAGTCTCCGCCACAGCTTCATCCACAGCCTCCTCAGCCTCCATAGTGTCCATAGTCTGGAGGCTGGAATTTTCTAGCCCTTTTTCTTCATAGTGACAATATTTGGGCAGTTATTACTGCACAGAAGAAAATGTTTGTCCAGATATCCCCAAGACCCTTCGGTACTCTAAATTTAAGTACTCCACATGTTGACCTTAGGTGGACACCAAACTGGACAGGACTTTGTATTTCCTGGTATCAATATCACTTTTCCCCCGCTTCCTGCCTCCTTTCTTCTTGTCACTTCAAGTTGCTTCTGGAACATTTTCTGGGCTGTAAGGAATGGGCACCATGTTTCCCTTAATCCGGAGCCATGAGGCCTGCCATCCTGTAGTACCCAGGTGCTACTTCCCCCTTCAGGAGGAATGAAAGGACAGAGGAGGGATAAATAACACATACATCAGAGAGTGAGAGTGAGAGTGAGTGAGAGAGAGAGAGAGAAAGAGTGAGAGAGAGAGGAGAGACATGCTCATGTTGTGGCCGTGAGGTGCCTGGGACTCCAGAGGACATTCAGAATTGTTGCATGACTTCAGATCAGTAGCAGGTTTTCTGCTTGAGACCTGAAAACACAGAGTCTCTAATGCCTGGCAATCTCTTCAGGGACCCAGGATGCAGCATTTCACATCTCCACGGCATTTTCCTCTTGGCCAGAAGATGACAGAATAAAGGGCTTCAGGCTCAGATGCCATCACTGAAGGGAGGACATTGCAGAGGGCATAAGCATCTGGAGGGTCAGAAGGAAGCTAGGAGGTGGTGGAGCGAGCTCTGAAGTTGGGATGAAGGGACCAACTTGCACAGCATCCTCCGTGTTCTTAGAACAGCCCTGAGGGACAGCAGGGAGTCATGTGATAGAAGAAACAGCAACTGCGGTGACAGAGGCAGGGCTGGCTATGGCCAGGAGGACCCACTGCACCATCTCTAGGGGTCCAAGAGCATCTAATCCATACAGCCACACAGTGATGTGCACCAGTGCATGCATGCACATGCACGGACATACATGCACTTAGATATACATGCATGCACACAATACAAACACACATGCACACACACACATGTACACTGCCGGTTGGCCAAGAGAACAGAAATGGAAACAGATCATTGTCAAGGTTCTGACTGCTTCATCTATTAGTTATAACTCTTGACCTATTACTAACTTGACCATTCCTCAGTTTCTGCACATGTGAAATGGGTGTGATAGGAATAATGTGAATCGACATGTTAGGGCTTTTGGGTGATAAAATGCAGCATAAAACAATCACCTGGGCTGAGGCAGGCCAGAGTCTACCCCACACCCAAGACATCTGCATCATGAAGACTCTTGTCACTGTTGCTGCAGCCTTCCCCCCATCCCCAGCTCCACCCTGCCTGGGGTGCTCTCACTGGGGTGAGTCCTTGCCTTTTCTCTGAGCCCTGCTCCCATGGCCCCTCAGGGACCATCTCAGGCCCTCTGTGCCTGCTCTGCTTACAGACACATGCACGCTGATTGAGCCATACAAAGTTCTTTTCCTTAATTTTGTGGCCGCACCAACCGGCTAATCTGTTTTGACATGCAATCTAAATGGCCCTGGGATCAGCATACGGAAGAAGCCATCCAGAAGTCATGTCCTTTATGCACATGTACTGGTGTGTACAGACAGAAAGTTGTATAGGCTGCAAGGGGCTGAATGGGAACGACCCTTACGATGGTGATCCCAGGGTCGCCATCTTCACTCCACACATCAAATCCACTCTCAATGCAACCAGCTCCATCAACTGTCAGATTCTATTAAGTACATCCCTCCAACCCACTGACCAGCTGACAGCAGAGAAACTCCAAACCATACACCCGCCATTAGCATCATAAAATGGGAAATCAGCTGGAAGGGATGATAACAGAACTGAAAACAGAAGAGATGGAGATCTGCAGTGCCCTTGTGCCGTCCTAAATAGAAACCCCCAGAGTTACAAACACACCCATAAAACACTGGGGTGGAAAGAAGGCAAAATCAAAAACAAAACAAAGGTCGCCCTGCTGTAGGCTTCATAACATGGCAGCTTCTTTTACCTTGTGTGAACGTGAGATTTGCATAAATGTTTCATGAGGTTAATACAATGCATAAACAGAAATGTTTATTAGGGCAACATCTGTGCTGTTTCCCCAGATAATGCAGTGTTTCTTCCAAGTCAATGAAACATAACCTATCAGAGGGCAGGGGCTGTTAAAATGCTGGTGCAAAGGCTGGGATCAGATTTTACACTTCTGCTGGGGCTCTGATCGACCCATGACAATCTTCCTCAGAAAAGAACTGGAAATGGCTACCTCAAGACAGAGTGTGGGCCTGTCAAGAGAGGGCAGGAAGATTTCCAGGTGTGGATCACTATAGTCACCCCATATCTCAGTCCCTCTAAGTGAGGGACTCTTCTCTGAGATGCTCGCTTAACACTCACAGGGAGATAAATGAACTCTCTACCTGGAGTTCACCAGGAAACCACAGTGGGTCAGATGCCCACTGACTTTGTGTGGCTAGAATCTGATCATGATATTGGTTCCATATGGCTCCCTTTAAAGCAAAAACAAAAAAAAAGTTATGAGACCAATAATTTTTAATGAAACTCAGCTTAGCTCACAGACCAATCTAGCAGATGAGACAGCAGCCAGAACTGGAAACGTGGCTCTTTCTCTTTGGCAGGGATGAAAGCGAGCATCATTTCAGAGAAGACCCTAACCAAGAGATGGTTTGGATTACCGATTTTACGTAAATGGGGATGGGGGCCTTGTCTCTTTTGCCACATGTCTCTGTGTGAGCCTTCCTCTGCTTGGATGGGTGTGCTGTATGTACTGTTCGAAGTGAGGGACGCTTTCTGATCTTTCTTGTTAAGTTGGGCTTTTTTGATGGAAAATTTTATAGAGAATTGCTGAAAGTTCCTGTCTCCATAAATATTGCAAGGATTTGGGGAGTAGAGAAAGTCACCAGAAAATGAGGGTGGTTATCCATCTATCCACTCACCTGTCACTATCCATCTATCCATCCACCTATCATCTATCTGTCCATTTATCATCTATTTATCTATCCATTATCTACCTGTCAGTCTATCCATCCATCTATCATCTATCTGTCTGCCCTCTGTCTATTTATCTATCCATCTATCTGTTCACCTCACACCTATCCATCTCTCTTTAGTGTGAAGATTCTCACAGCTGACAGTTCGGGTGGGATAATTCTTTGCTGTGAGGCGGCCTCAAGCACCACAGGGACTTCCACAGAGTCCCCCACCTCGATCCACTAGATGTCAGCTGCTACACTGTCCCCTGGAGAGGAGTGTGAACAACATTGCCCCTAGTTGAACACTGTAGTGATTTTTAGCCTTTGGAAATTTGTTCCTGCTGAATCTGGGTGTTGCTCACTGGATGATTTCTTACTATTATTATCGTGGCAGAAGCTGATTCAGTTCATGTCCGGTTCTGCCCATGTTGGAGTCTCCTGTGTTAGAACACAGAAGAGCAGGGGGTGTATGGGGCTAAGTGCTACCTGGTAACAGTGGGATGGACGCATCATGGCAGGACTAGGGAAAGGGGAACCTTGCAGGCAGCTTCCCCTTGACTCTGACTCCCACAGCACAGTGCGTGAGGTGCCACAGAGGTCCTGTCACTGATGTTTCAAACCTTATATGTCTCAGTGTGCCTTTGTTTCCAATGGTTATCTCCCCTGCTAGAATGCAAACTCCGTAAGAAAAAAGATCTGGTCTGCCTTCAGTGACAGTGTGGCACTTTAGCCAGATCTAGGGGCTTTGTTATCAGATTGCTACCACCGAAAGCCCTTCTTAGCTGTGTTGACCTTGGGCAGTCACTGAGCCTCCCTAAGTTTCATTTTCCTCCTCTGTAAAATAATTAGTAATAATATTAAGAGGTGATGGGACTGAATGAGATAATTCTACCAGATAAGCTGCCCTTGACAAATCCAAGCCACCACTGCTCAACCCCGTAATTCTGTCAACTAGAGCAGTGCTTGGCACAGAGAAAAGCAGGGCTGGTGTGATGAGTGAATGAATGTTCTAGGTCTGTCTCTGATTTTAAATTTCTCCTATTAGTGTAGACAATGCATTATCTAGCGAATACCCCCTCCCCCTTTTTGTTTCCATTATGGCTGGGAAGTAACAGTCTCATAGAAAGTTTGGTTGACGATGTTTTTGTTGTTGTTTTGAGACAGGGCTTTACTATACATCCCAGGCTGGCCTCAGTCTCGAGTTCCTCCTACCTCAGCCTCCCAAGAGCTGGCATTACAGGTTATGCTCCACTGTACCCAGGTTCAAACACTTGCTTTTAAGCACGGCACCACAGTAATCATATGTAGTCAGAAGGTTCAGGCTTGGGAGCAACACTCCCCGTCAATATTTCTTGGCGACACTCCACTGATGGCATGTCTTCCTTGAGGAGCTTTCACCACAGAGACTTAATTGCTCTCTGAAACTTGGCTTTGTCCTGCCCTCCTGGGTTGCAGCGTTCTGTCAGTGCCCTAAACCAGGCACAAGTTGGAGAGGGACAAGTGGAGAGCCCAGGCTGGGGAGACATCCATGCAGCTTCTTTCCGTACCCAGTGGTAAATCACCGTTTGTAAGGAACACACTCAATCAGAGAAGAAAAGAGATGTAATTATGTCATTCATAATGAATTCTGAAGGAAACAAAGAATTTAAGAAAGAAAACTCTGGAGAGAGCCTTTCAGATTGCCTGAGCTGCCCTGGAGAAGATGCATAGCTGATCAAACATTGGCCGGATCATAGAAGGCCGCTGGCCCCAGGGATGCTCCCTAGGAAGTGGGGACCTCCGGAGCCCCGGCCAGTGCAATCTGACTTTTATTAAAGAAATTACATGCTCCTTGCAGCTTCCACTCACATCAATAATATCAACTTCTGGACAAATGATTCTCTCTAGGGAACAGGTTCTGAGTCTGCCTCCTAATCTTCTTTCTTTGAAGTATCCAAGGGCTTAAAGCATGGGTCAATATTGGGGGCCTCTGGCCTTTGTGGGACGGGGCTTGAAAGGGTCTTGCCTGGAGGAGGGTGAGACCACCAGCATCCACAGCCCCTCACAGGCCACTTGTTCCAAGCAGCCCTTCTCCAGGGCATTGATGGCCACCTGCCTACCCTGGCCAAGGGTTCCCTGGGACCCTGTTGTGCCACAAGAGACGTCCCTATGCCCCTACAGTGACAATGCAAGTCATCCTCCTGGGCTCAATTTTAAGGAGTCAAAAAATTTTAAAAAGACAGTTGTGGTATTTGTTATAGTTCCTTGAAAATTAGCACAAGAAGCACATGTATAAGATATCTCTAGACTCTTCCACATTTCCTGAGCACGTTGGCTCAGCAGCCACCCCTTGTACCTGGCATTAGGGCTCAGGCCCTATGCTGCTGTGCTCCATGCCAGCCCCAGAAATTAAGCAGTATTGTTCTTATTATCCTATTGAAGCCAGATTCTGTGTTTTAACCTATGTGCTATTAAGTTTTTGTGGCCAAGTGAGTTTGTAAAACTCAGAGTTAATCAAGATCAACAGGTTTTGTGCTCTAGGAATTCTTAGTTTCCTGATAGACAGGTGGCCATTAGAAATCTCCAAGAGAAAGGATGAACTGCCTACACTTTCCCAAGAAGATTGGCTGTTGAACACCCATTTTATCCAAAATTCGCCTTGCTAAGGAGGCTGGGTTCCCAAGGGGACAGAAGCATCATTCTGGAGAGACACAAAACTACCATACTGACTGTTGTCTGGTTTTGTATAATGAATCAGCATGTTTCTCATAACCGCTTTAAAAACTGTAGCTCTCAGAACCAAGAGCCTGACATAGATCCTGACTCATAGCATGCTGGATACCCAAAGCTATAGGAATATTCTGGCAGATCTTTTCACTGCTGGTGGGAATTCTCACCAACCTCCATCACTGGTTGGGATACTTCCTACCTATATGCTCTTCCAGCAAAACTTTGACAATCCACCTTACACCAGCTCAGCAAATTAGAGTCCAAAGACTAACTCTGGCCTGTCGTTTATTTGTATGAAAAATGTTTTTTTGGAACACGGCTTTGGTCACTCGTTTACGTCTATAGCTGCCTTTGTTCTACAACAGCAGAACTGGTAACTGGTACACAAGGCCCAAAATACTTACTATTTGGCCTTTTACAGGAAAGGTTTGCAAATCTATACTTTAGAACAATGTATTTGCACTGACTATAGAGTCCGGCTGCAATGCAGTTTTTTCAGCAAGGATCAGTTTGAAACAAGTTACGGCACTAAGTTCAGACATTCCCTGTATGTTTTCTCCAGTGGGGAAAAGAGAAAGACAGCAATGTTGATGGAGGCAGTGGCCTAGCTGGAAAGGTACATATATTATCATATTTGTAACAATCAAGATAACTAGAAAAGATCCCCTTTTATAGGGAAAGAAAGAAATCCGAAGAGGTGCCTTCATTTGACTAAAATTGCACAGTAAAGGATCTGCAGTTCCAATTTGGACTCAAAGGTGGGTGCTGATTCCAAGGAATGGCTTGGAATGCAGGCTTTGGAATGACCCAGCCTAGACACAGAATCTAGCTTCCCTGTGGATCAGTTTCAGCCTGAGGCAGGTGACTGCACTTTGTGCTCCAGTTTCTTCACTGGTGACATGAGAAAGACAATAGTCTTTTTCTCATAGGGTTGTTGTGGGAACAAAACGAGCATTTTTATGGAGCACTTGGGCTGGTGCCTGCTATATTCAAAGTACAGAGCAAATGGTGGTCATTGGGGAAGGGCAAGAAACGATGGAGATGGCATCTAGCCTTCAGCCCAAACAAGATAAGAGTTGGGATGGCACATTTGGATTATCCCATAGCTAACCCTTGATGGCAGGGGACTGTTTCCTGTCTTCTTCTAAGTGCCTCAGATAAGAGATTCCATCAGAATTCAAGGAGGGATCTGTTAGAAATGACATTTAAAGTACCTAAAGTCAGAATGGATTCATGTGGGAGCTGCATTAGCCCCAGTGATATACACTGGTCTTGGCCTCAGGGACTAGGCCTGTGTAGCATGTCAGTTATCCCCCATCCTGAGCTTAGTGCCTCAGAACAGTAGCCGTCCATCATGGCTCAAGGTTTTGTGGGGTGACTGGGTTCAGCTGGGTGGTTCTTCTCACTGGAGCTGCAGTCCCCCGGGGATTAAATGCTGTTGGAAAAGCCAAGATGACTCTCCCACATGGGCATCAGCTGATGCTGGCTGTGGGCTGGACACCCTTCCTTCTGGACTATTCACCAGAGCACCTTGGCTGACCTCTCTGATCATGGAAATGGCAGAAGAAAGTTTAACTCTTAATCAAACTCTGAACTTAGAAGTTCCAGGACACTCCCTCTGAATCTTGTAGTTAAAACAGATCACTGGGGGGCTGGAGAGATGGCTCAGCAGCTAAGAGCACTGACTGCTTTTGCAGAGGACCCGGGTTCAATTCCCAGCACCCACATGGAGGCTACAAACCGTCCTTAACTCAGTTCCAGGGGAATCTGACGCCCTCTTCTGACCTCTGCAGCATTGCATGACACGGGTGCACTCACATACATGCAGGCAATACACTCATATACATAACATAAAAATAATAAATAAAATATTTAAAAACAAAACAAAACCAGAAAACAGATCACTGGAACATCTCAGATTCAAAGGGAAAAGACACAGACTGTCTTCAAATGACACAGAATGTGTGACCACTTTGAACCTGCAATACCTGAACTCCAAGGACCCCTAGTCTCACCTTACCCTGGAGATGGTCAGCTGTAGCCAGTATCTTTCCTACTCCTATTCAGATGAGTCTTCCCCACATCCTGTCTGGGAGGAGACCCAGGGATCAATTCTCCCTAGACATCTTAATGTAACAACTGCAGGCAATTCCAAAAGGCCTGAAGGATGGAAGGTGTTGTCCCTCCCACTCCTCTCACTTGATCCTGCTTCCTAAAGTAAAGCAGTTTCAACCTGACTCTCATTTCTTTTTCTCCAGTCCCCCTCCTTTATACCTAGGTCACTCCCACCTGCCCTTCAGTCTCACTTTAGGAGAATGTGCTGGATAGCTTTAGTGTCAACTTGACACACCTGGGTTGAGGGAGCCTCAATTGGGGAATTCTTCATTGGACTGGCCTGTGGCCATGTCCATGGGGCATCTTCTTGATTGTTGAGTGATGTGGGAGGGCCCAGCCCACTGTGGGTGGTGCCATCCTTGGGCAGGTGGGTCTGTGTTGCATAAGAAAGCAGGCTGAGCAGGGGCCAGGGGAGCAAGCCAGTAAGCAGCATTCCTCCATGGCCTGTGCTCCAGCTCCTGCCTCCAGGTTCCTGCCAGAGTTCCTGATGAACCTGGGAGATGTAAGCTAAATAAACCCTTTCCTCCCCAAGTTGGTATTGGTCAGAGTATTTTGTCACAGCAATAAAGGAACAAACTAGGACAGAGAAGCACCCAGCTTTGCACCCAAGAGCCGGGTGCTCCGGCCACACTGCACAGGGACCTGCCCCACTCAACCCTGTCTGTCCATCTGGTCCCTGTCTCCTCCTGAGGTATTCCTGGCTGCTCACTTACTGCTTCCCATTAGTTAGGTAGAAAGTGACATGGCGGCTGGGGACAATGGTATTTGATTTTCTGCGATGCCCCTCAGTTGGTCTCCTCACAAGAATACTAAAGATTGGGGGTTAGAAGAAGAGCCAAGAGGAAGCCAGTGTGGGGGGCTTAGAGCCTGGCAGGAGAGGAACAGAGAGACACTAGGGCAAGATGGTAGGCATGGAAGCAGCCGTACTGTACCGGACTCCTGGTACCATTCACTGGAAGCTCGGTACCTGCACCTGTCCTATCGGCCTCCTCAGATGTGGTAAAGGCTTAAACACCAGTAAATGTTTAATTCTTACCCAGGAGAACAACTTTGTCCCCATGGCTCAGGGACAAGAGAAGCAGGAGTACAATGAGATCATGTCTTTACTCCCCTGAAAACCCTTCTTCCTCCTTGCCATCTGTCATCATCCTCCGACCCCCTTGTCCCCCTCATCAAGTTGTCCTCGAACTTGTCCTCCTCCTCCTCTTCCTCCTCCTCCTCTTCCTCTTCCTCCTCCTCCTCCTCCTCCTCTTCCTCCTCCGCTTCCTCCTCCTCCTCATGATTTTGATTTTTCCATTTTCATGTGTTTGTGTGTAAACCCTTCTTCCTCCTTGCCATCTGTCATCATCCTCCGACCCCCTTGTCCCCCTCATCAAGTTGTCCTCGAACTTGTCCTCCTCCTCCTCTTCCTCCTCCTCCTCTTCCTCTTCCTCCTCCTCCTCCTCCTCCTCTTCCTCCTCCGCTTCCTCCTCCTCCTCATGATTTTGATTTTTCCATTTTCATGTGTTTGTGTGTAGTGTGCACAGCTTCCTCCTCCTCCTCCTCCTCATGATTTTGATTTTTCCATTTTCATGTGTTTGTGTGTAGTGTGCACATCTGTGTGTATGTATGCTTGCATGTGTGTGATCACGTGTGTGTGTGTGTGTGTGTGGCTGGAAGTGCACCTGGCATTTACATGGGCTCTGAGGATCCCAACTCTGGTCATTATCAATGCATAGCAAGCATTTTAACTGCCATATCCTCAGTCCCCTGAAAACGGCTCTAAAGTGAACCCATGTAAGTTTGTAAAAGATTAATAAACAAGAAATCAATGGGACAGCAGTGATTGCAATAAGGCCCCAGTCCCTCATACTTTTCCAGAAGCATCTGGCACATGACACCCCAGTCAGGTTGGGTGGCCCACCCAGGTGGTCACTCGTCTCCAAGCTGAGCTGGACAGCTGCCCTGTCCCTGTACATAAATGTCGCCTCAGCTGGCCTGCAGCTGTGGGATGATGGAAGGCAGTGTGTATTCATAACAAGCAGCCCCTGGCTTGGTAGGAGCCACTTCCAGCACTCCAGCCTCCAGCCCGAGCCCTGCTGAGGGTGAGCTCAAAGCAACATCATAGAGACCCTCTCCCTGAGTTTTCAGCAACTGTTGCTTCTCCTTGTACCCCACCTTCTGCCTCCCTAAGAGCGGTGCCTGCACCCTAGCTCTGAGCCTCAGAGCCCCACCTTGCTGTGCAGGGGACTGTGATGTGCTTCCTGCCTATCTGGGATTTGGAGCCCCCAGAGTAGTGCAGGGGATCTGAATTCTAACTTTGGGGGCAGGGGACAGAAGAAGTAAACGTGGATATCTTCCTGAGCGTCCCCAGGCACAGCCCTCGCATGCCAACATTCATCACACACTAACAATGTACTGTTCCCAACATGATACTTTCCCATCAGTCCGGCTGACTGGGGCCTACTAAACGCCCTGTGGCATTTTCTTTGTTAAGCTTCATGGTGATCATCACACTTTTTGTTGAACTGACAGTAGACATATTCCACAGCCAGCAACCCAAATGCCACCCTCTTTCACTATGGGGGTCAGAGCAGGTGCTGTTATTTCAGTCTTGAGCACCCCAGTCCCTGGTCCCCACTATGCTGTGTGCACAACTCTGGAGAGAGGCTATCCTCATTGTGCTGAGAGGACAGCTGTACCAAGTCCACAATGGCCTTGGGGAAGGGCTTCTCTGAATCCAAGGCTCTTGCAGGGCACCCCCATAAGGACGGAACAGAACAGGGAGGAGAGGTGTGCCCATGGCCTTGGCCTGTTCTGCGCTGTGCTATTAATTTGTTTATTTATTTTGGTTTTCCTTTTTTTTTTTTTTTGAGACAGTCTCAATGGTAGTTCAAGTTGGCCTGGGTCTCACCGCAGTCCTCCTGCCTCAACCTTCCAAATGCTCTGCACTGCACACTTTTGATTCTGTGCTGTTGACCCTCTGCTCAAGGCTTTTTGATGGAGGCATCTTTGGTTTTACCTGATCAAGGCCAGCCATCAAGTGATAGTCAGGGAAAGTGGGGCGACAGCCTGGACGCCCTTGGCTGATTAGGATACGTGCTGGGTTTTGTGAGGAAAGAGGAGACCCTGTGGAAGATGGGGATGTCTGCCCTGGGGGCAAGGGCAGAGCGAGTCTCAGGGAGGTCTCCTCTCTCTAATTTGCCTGCTCCCCACCAGCAATGAGAAGAGCGTGCTTATCAGCTGGAGAACTCAGCCAGCCAGGCAGGGTCACATACCACACAGTAGCTGAGCCTGGATCGGCTGTCTAGCCAAGAACAGGCTGGTCTTTGTTCCTGTGGGACTAGAGGTGCCACCTGGGGATGGAGGATCCAGGGTGGGTGCAATTATGGGATTTTGTTAAGGTATAGAAATTGTATCTCCCGTCATGGACCATGGGAAAATAAATGGAAGGAAATACAATGTTGAGAGAGAGACAAGTGGGGTCATTTTTACTGCCAGCAGCTCCTCTCCCCTAAGGTGGCCCTATGAGCTCATGTGCCTTCTGCTATTGCAGGGACACTCCCCACCCTGTGCTGTCGAACAGTGTGTTTGTTTTTCAGATTAAGTTCATCTTCTCCTCACAGTTTATCCCCACAGTCCTGGTCTTAGAATCTCGAGAACACCTACAGATTACCTACTCATCTGTCTACCCATCCATCCTTTCATCCATCTATCCATCCGCCCCATCCATCCATCCATCCACCCATTTACCCACCTGCTAACCCATCTCTCTGTTTACCTATCCTATTTATTCATTCTATTAACCCGCCTCATCCACCCATCCACCTACCTAGTCACCCAGCAGGCATTTACTGAGCACATACTATCTGCCACCCAGTGGCAAACAAGAGTAACAAGTGCTCTGCTCTGGTGAAGTCAACATGCTTTTGGGAAAGATAGACAGTTAACAAGTGAGCAAACAAAATAATTACAAGATAACAGTGAATAGCCCAAGAGAGAAAATAAGTGGGGAGTCCTGGGGTGGACGGTATGGCCTCTCCCAGGAAGTAACAAGCAGAAAGCTAAATGACAAGGAGCCAACTTTACGAAAAAGGGTGCCCGCTGTGCTGGTGGCAGAGGTGGTGCAGGTGGTGCTGGTGGTGCTGGTGGTGTGTGTGTCTGTGTATGTGCAAACAACATTAAGATGGAAAGTACAGCAAGTGTGAGGTGTATTTTCAGAAGTAGACAAGAGCCTGGTGGATTTAAGGGCAGAAAGCAGGCCAGCCGGGCGAGAGCAAGCTAAGCAAAACCCACTTATTCAAATGAAAAATGACACAAAGGCTTCTATAAAATAACTGGGAGCAGAGGGATGGGGATAAAGTGGCTTTAGAGCCTCTGGCAGGATCCAGCTGCTAGCAGCAGTTCAGACCTTCCCTGAAATACTCAGCGTTTGTTTGGCCTCTTTGGAGATGCTAAATCACTGCCTGTAAAATCAGCCAAGTTTACAGGCACCTCAGGCCTGCCTGTGTTTCAAGGGGCAGGTGCTGAGGCCAGCAAGACTTTCCCTGGGTGACATCTTCCTGAACAAAAATCCTGCCTATTTCTGAAGAGTCCACAGTCTGTCCGCCAAGCAGCGTTGCGCCCTGGCTCCCTGTGCTGGCGCCGCAGCTCACCCCAGCTGGTTCTTGCCGAGTGGCACACAGGACGTATTTCAAGCCAGGAGACTTTGAAGTGCGTGTTCTCTTAAGGCTTAACAATGTCAAGCTTCATAACCCAAGAGCTGGCTTGCTGGCTTCCTACTTTAAATTGCTCATAATTTGAAACATGCAAACATTTCCACTTTATCAAGCAAGGCTACTAAACATATTATTGCTGGAACCTGCATGGTTTATGGTCTCTATACAGCCAGAGAGCCGAGTTTTATTAAAATAGACTGTTAAGAGGCTCAACTCATTATGGAATCTTCCAGGCTCCAGAATGAAAGAGTTTTGTTTATTCTAAGGGAAGGATAAAAAGGGGCTGGGAAGAGGAGGAAGATCATTTGTGTGTGTGTGTGTGTGTGTGTGTGTGTGTGTGTGTTTGCCCGTGTGCCTGCTGGCAGGGAGAGGTGGGAAAGCAGGAGAGACCACCAACAGTCTCAGCCCTGGTCCCCAGTGTCCCTGCCCTGTTTTTCTGTCTGTCATCTGTCCAAGGCCTGGCATTTGTTGTGAGGCCATGGGATCTGTTACTTACGGCAGAGCTCGCTCTGGTTTAAAGATGACTAGAATTTAGGAAAGAAGACTAATTCTCTACCTGGGGGAGAAACAAGTTTCAAAGACTCTATACTGAGGACATTAAAGATGAGACCTACTAGAAAGCCATACCTATACATCAAGATCTGAAAAGGAGCTTCCTGGTGCAAATACAGACCTTCACCTCCTCCGCTGCTCCTGAGTGTTCCTGGGTTGAGGGAGGACAGTAGTACTTAAAGAAGGATGGGGTTGGGGGTGAGGTTAATGGGAGAACACCTGAGTAGTATCTGCAAAGCCCTAGGGTTGTTCCCCAGCAGAGAGAGAGAGAGAGAGAGAGAGAGAGAGAGAGAGAGAGAGAATGATATAACAAAGCCTTTCCTCTGTGGAAAGGTAGCCACCTCAGAAGCGTGAAGCAGTCAAGCTAGGCCCCGTGTAGATTAGTTTTCTTTGAAACCATTTGGGGTGGTAGACAGAGAGCTGCCTGCCCTTGCATCCCAGCTCAACTTGAACATAGACCCTAACCCTAGCTACTATCTAGCAGCAAGTGTATGACACACACCCAGGGAGACTTAGCAGAAGGACCATCCAGCTGAGCACAGCCAACCCACGGAAATGTGAGGTTACTATCTGAAGTTGTTAAGGCCAGTTTGGTTGGGTATGTCACCATTCATATACCATGCTTCGCTGCCTTCTTCCTCTTGGAAGTTTTGGGGAAAGTCCTCTTAGGTCTGGTCAAGATGCCTTTCAGTCATCTGGATCACAATGGTGATGATGATGATGATGGTGATGATGGTAATGATGATGATGTTGATAATGATGTTGATGATGATAACTGTCCTGTGTGGAACACATAGAATGCACCAGGCATATAGGACTGGCTCAGTGTTAAGAGCACTTGATGCATTACCATGAGGACCTGAGTTAGGATCCCAGCACCCGTGTAACAAGCCAGGGATGGTCTCACAAGCCCGTAACCTCAGTGCCTGAGGCTTGGGGTGCGATAGACAAGATGATTCCCGAGGCTTGATGGCTTCCAGCCTAGTTGAAAAACATGAACTCCAGGATCAGAGAAAGATCTTGCCTCAAAAGAATACTGTGAAAAATGATAGAAAAAGGCACCCAACACTCTCCTCTGGCTTCCATGCACACATACATGCACATGCACACACATGGGTATGTGTGCCTGCACACACACACACACGTGTATAACACACACACACATAAAAGAATTAGAAAAGCAATTTCTAAAACAAAAAAGTACTAAGCATGATATCCACGTGTTTGTATGGTTTTATGTGACATCAAGGCAGATTCCGTTACTGTCTCCACTTCATACATGAGGAAAATGTGGCTCAGAGTCTGGGTCTAGAGTCCATGTTTTAAGTCTCACATGACACCACTTCCACAGTCTGACACACAGCCAAGCCTAACTCTCCTGCTAGGGTTTGAATGTGTGCCCAACAAAAGCTTGAATTATAAATTTAAACTCCAGGCTGGGAGTGTAGCTTAGCTGGTAGAGTGCTTGCCAAGCATTTGCAAAGCCCTGGGTTCAATCCCCAGCACTGCATAAAGGTAGAAGCAGGAGGATCAGAAGTTCAAGGTCATTATCAGCTACAAGGCCAGCCTGGGCTACATCTGATCCATTCAAAGATAAAAGAGAAAGGCAGGAAGGGAGAAAGGGAGAAAGTAATTTAATCTCCAGTACCACAGTGTTGGAAGGTGGAGCCTATTGAGCAACAGTTAGATCACAGCCTGGGCCTCACACCCATGAGTGGATTGGTGCTGCACAGAAAAGGGCTTGAGGCTACTGTTCTCTCTTTCTCCTCGCTCACTTGCTCGCTCACTCACTTCTGCTTTTCTCCTGCCTTCCTCAATTAGATGTTGCAACAGAGGCAACCTGATGCTTGCTTCCTGCTCTTGGACTTTCAAGCCTCCAGAACTGTGAGCCAAATCATGTTTTGTCCATTACAAATCACTCAGTCTGGGGTATTGTTACCACAGTGTGCATGACCAGGACAGCCACAGACCATTCTATCCACACAAAGCCTTGTACTCAGAATGTACTTAGGGTTAGCCAGATCAACCGCCCAGAAGCTCCTCTGCAGATGCCTTCGACCCTACATCCTTTGGGTTTTACCAGAGTGTCTAGAGCTGGGCTGGAGTCTAGGAATGTCTCCAGAGTCTGGCATGAGACCATTTGCCGCCAATTCCTCCAGGAGAAGCTTTGGCAGGCCTTGTCCAGTCAGCCTACAGTTGCTAGAGAATCTCTTCCCTCTCAGCAGCCATGCTACTGAACCCCAGGGCCAAGCCCCTGCAAGCCCGCAACGCTGTGAAATGGGCCTGAGGAAGGAACAAGTGGATGGGTGGAGAGACAGCTTCATTCTGATGCGCATGCAGCCACGGGTGTCTCTCATCATGCCTTTAATTTTATATCAAGTGTTGTTCTCTGTGATTTTGAATTTGGCCTGGTTACAGGGCAAAGAGGGAGGAGGAGTAAGATCTGGCTGTGGAGGAGGTCGGAAAGGTGTTAACAAGCTATAAATGACCTTCCCCGGCCTATTCAGGCATAAGTAATGTCTCCAAATTGCCTACAGTCAAAACTGCCAATTTCAAGCTGATTGCGATGAATCAGGCTCCCCCTATCCGCAATAATGTGATCAATTTCTCATTTCGCTGAATAAATAAGCTGGAAGATGGGGAGCTGTCTCTGACCCACCGTTAACCTTCTGCCTCATTATTCATATCAGACCTATGACATACATGTAAGAAATCCCTGGTTCAATTTTAGCTAATTATTTGTTAGGACTGAAAGCTCTGTGAAGTGTTACTGATGGTACAAGTGTCCAGGGACCTTCAGGCAGAGAAATCAGACGAAGCAGGCTTTGTGTAAGGGAGGAAGGCCAGGGCATCTCCTCCACTGCCCCAGCCGGGAGCTGACAGTGGTATGTTTGCAAGCTTCTGTGTTACTTTTTCCTGTGTTAGCTTTTGTGGTGTGTCACTCGCTTCTGCCTATCATGTGGATGTTTTATGACATCACTAGCTGTTGTTACCTTTCATCTTTTTATTATACTTAGTGAAGACTGTCCTCACAAATTAGTTTCTGCATCAGAAATAAATCATGGGAACAGGAGCAACGGCTCAGTGGTTAAGAGCACTGGCTACTCTTGTAGAGGACCCTGGTTCAATTCCCAGCACCCACATGGCAACAATAACTCCAGTTCCGGGGGATCCAATGCCCTCTTCAGGTCTCCATGGGCATTGAATACATGTGGTGCACTTACATACATGCAGGCAAAACACACATAAAAATTAATTGATTAGTTATTTAATTAATTAAAAATTAAACCTGGCAAGTCTTCCCCCCTACCCTGGTCTCCCTAGCATCTCCTCGGAGAGACCAGAGCTTTAGGAAACATTAAAAAGTGTTCATTGAAGCTGGGCATGGTGGCTCATGCATTCAGTCCCAGCGCTCAGGAGGCTGAGGCAGGAGGATAATGACTTTAATGGAAGCTTGGACTGAATACCGAGACATTGTCTCAAAAAAAAAAAAAGCAAAACAAAACCAAAAAAGTTCCTTTAATTGCTTTAATTGGCTGGTTGCCTGCCTGGGGAGATAGCTAGGGAAGCAGAGCTATGTGTCTGTGGGTGTGGAGAGGGGTGAGCCATGTAGGGGAAGTGGCAGGTGCTGTCTGCAGAGATGTAAGTCCTTTAGCCTGCTTCAGGGGTGATGGAGCCTTCCTAGAAACTGGGAGGGGAGAGGCTCCATGGCTTAGTCTGGGAACTCTCAGACCTATCCAGAGCTTGGGTGAAAGGCTGCAATTCACTGTCCTGGCCAAGAGAGCCAGCTTGATGGCTCCCAGGAATTATCCAAGACTTGAAGTCCTCATTTTGCTTTGGAGACTCACTTACTAAGCATGTCTGTTCATTTCGCATCTAAGATTAGGCCCAGCACAGGGTATGAGGCCCAGAGGGGCTCCTTTGCCTGGTGACTTCAATGAGTGACAGTATTAGAGCTCTCCCCTTTCAGGACCAGAAACAGATTCTGGCCTCAGGTGACTGCTGACACTGGGGAAATCGAGGTCCCCTCTTGGGGTCGTTAGTTTCATTAATAGAAGAATTTAACAATGGACTCAAATGGAAGCTTAAGGACAATTTTATTAGAGCTTGAAAGAAAAAACCCAGGGCAGGCAAACTCGGCAGCTAAATCTCAGCAGCTGTCCAGAGGAAGAGAATGGAGCAGGAAACAAAGTCATGATACTCAAGTTAAATCAGGATGAAAGTTGGCCACAAGATGGGGAGGGGCTTTAGATAAAGCATGAAGCCCGAAGTATTACAGAAAGCAGGCTTAGTAGAAACAAGACAGAACAAAAGGGAAAGTTATGCTTTTCTGAGTAATTTAGAACTTACAAAGCTGGATGGCTTTGTAAGGGATGAGAATTCTGGGAAGGAAAAGCACAATATCTCATTAAAAGGATAATTATTCCTCCTATCTCTTTAGCATAGCATAAGATGCACCCACCTTCCTAGGGATGGTCCCTTGGCCAATTGATTGACTGGCCTAACTGAAATATTAGGTCTCCAGCCAGGTCAGAGACTCTATTCCCTTGACCAGGAGTTTCCCATGAATGGACCTTCATTGTTGCTGCAGCAGTGGGACCTTGGGCAACAGTGGCACCATCATCAGTGGAACTACCATTTATTATTTACTGTGTGCCAGGCATGATGTAATCATTTCACATGCATTCTCATTCAATCCTCACCAATCCCAAATTAATTAATAATATAATTTTATGTAAAAGGAAAAGGATACTAGGAAGATGTGATAATTATCCCAAAATGATACACCGAATGTGCAAAATGGTCAGGATCGGAATCCAGATCACTTGTCTCCAAAGCTAGTTCTGGACTGTGGTATGAGCAGGGAGTGGAACAGGTGTTCAATCCAGCCAATGGGCGGGTCACTATTCTAGCTTGATAAACACCACAACCAAAAGCAACTTGAGGAGGAAAGGGCTTATTTGAGCTTGTAATTCCTAGGTCACAATCAGTCACTGAAGGAAGCCAAGGTAGGACCTGAAGGCAGGAACCTGATGGCAAGAACAGAAGCATAGACCGTGGAGGAACCCTGCTTACTGGCTTGCTCCTCTGTCCTGTGCTCAGCCTGCTTTCTTATGCATCCAAGGACCACGTGCCCAGGCCTGGCACTACCCACAGTGGGCTGGGCCCTCCTACATCACTCAGGAATCAAGAAAATGTCCCCCAGACATGCCCACAGGCCAGCCCAATAAAGGAAATTTCCCAACTGAAGGCCCCTCTTCCCAGGTATGTCAAATTGACACTCTAAGTCAACCATGAGAGTCACATTTAATCAGGAGAGAGGAGCATATATAGAAGAGGGAGAAGGAGGAGGAGGAGGAGGAGGGAGAGGAGGAGAAGAGGACAAAAACCTTTTTAAAATATACTTTATTTATTATTTTTATTTTATGTGTATGAGTGTATTGCCTGCATGTATGTAAGTGAACACGTGTCGTGCAATGCCACAGAGGTCAGAAGAAGGCTTCGGATTCCCTTGGAACTGGAGTTGAGGACGGTTTGTAGCTGCCATGTGGGTGCTGGGAATCGAACTCCGGTCCTCTGCAAGACCAGTCAGTGCTCTTAACCACTGAGCCACCTCTCCAGCCCCCAATAAACCTTTTTAACAAGAACAAGAAGGAAAACAAAAGGAGCAGGAGGAGGAAAAGGAGGAAAGGAAGGAGAGAACAGAGAGGAGGAAGACGGTGAGGACAGGAGGAGGGAATTCAGCAGCAGGAGGAACTTTCGCCTTGGTGGTGCCTGTCTGACGGAGGAAGCATAGCCTATTTGCGCATGCATTCATTAGCTCAGCCATCTCCCTGACTCCTGCCATGTAGCAGGCCCTGTGTTGGAGGTTGAGATTCCAGCAGATAAAATTCCTGCCCTCCTGGAACTCACTGTCTCTTGGTAAGGGATGGTATCCAGGCTATCCAGGAGCAGAGAGAGCAAAAAGCAGCAATTGACTTTCTCTGTGGCTGTCAGCTGAGGTCTGAAGGGACATGGGAACCAGCAGGTAAATGAGCTGGAGAAGGGGAGGAGAAAGCCTCAGCCTGACTTTACAGCTGGAGATTCGGGAGGGCACAGGAGTGGTCCAGCCTCTAGTTTGAAGGAAGAGGAAAACGGAATCAGCCACTCAAAGGCCCCCATCAGGGCAGACAGAGGTGCTGAAACTGTGCAGGAATGCAGAGCACTTGTCTCTTTCAGGTTCACACGTCCCTGTGCTCGGGGAGTGGTCCGCATCAGGTCACATCATAAACACGGTCCCATTGTACTTCTACTGTTTGCAAGTAGTTTGGTCTCTAGAGGGCCAAAGCAAATGTTTGCTGAGCCTGGCGTGGCTCCAGAGGGGACGGGGGGCAACATGTGGTCAACTTGCTGACCTTGAGCTGCTGACACTCAAGAGCTACAAGGCAGCCTTCCATTCTCAAGCCAGAGCAGGCTGGGATTTTCCCACCCTGGGAGGAAGTGGCTGGGGGCCATCCTTTCTCCTTCCTTCAAGGTCCATTTCAAAAGTCATCTTCACATGTGTTTCCATGTCACCACAACTTCGTATGCATTTTCATGTTATTGTTGCTTTTCCCATTTCTTGGGATCCTCAAAAATGTCCATGATAATTGGTCAATGAGCTAGTAGTGTTGCAAACCCAAGTCTTACCCCGAGTGGTCCAAAGCAAGGCTCTGTTCCCTCCAGGGCCGAACCCAACGGGGCAGGAAGCAAGTGAAGATGAGGTTTATGTAAAGAAAAGCGAAGGCCCCCTTCACCATTCAGCCCCACTGTTTCTCTGATCTGGTGTCAGGATTGGTGACCACCACAGGGCCTGTTTTCCCCAACAACTTCCTTGCCTGAATTTTTTTCATCAGTTTCTATGTGTCCAAATCAGTTTGTGGAAAATTCACATGAACTCCTGAATCTGGGGGCCAATGAGGGACACTGTGAGATACAAGACAGGCTTTTCCTGTAATGCCAGGAAAATTTCCAGCTCTCTCCAGGCCTCTGTTCCGTCTCCAGCCACAGTCTCACTTTTTCCACGATCTTATCAATTCCTGATAGGCAAGGCTAAGGCAGCATGGGGGGGGGGCTGCAAAAACAAAGCCCAAGAGGTCCCGACCCCACTTGGGCAGAACCCCACAGAGGCTTAGAGCTGCCCCGAAGTGTGACCTCATCAGCATCAGCCTTGCCCCTCTCCCCCTCCCACAGACTCTGGGGCACGCAGGCAGTCATTATGATAGAAGACCCCAGGTGCCCAGTGAAAGTCTGGCTGTAGCCCCTAAAATGGAGGGGAATTTCTGATGAACTTTGTTATTGCATATTAATTATATAAAATAATGTATTTCACAGTGACATTTTCTTACATTCATATAATATACTTGGATTATATACCACCTACCCGTCACCTCTCTCATCACCCCTCCTTTGGCTCCCTAATAGTTTCCCTGTTTTTTTCATGTCTTTTCATGGTGTTCTTTTTAAATCTAGATTCCAATATGAGAGAAAACATATGATATTCGTCTTTCTGAGTCTGGCTTATTTCACTTAACATGGCGATCTGTTTTCCTGGAAATGACATGATTTCATTCTTCACAGCTGAACCAAACACCACTGTGTATATGTAGCACATTTCCTCTATCCATTCATCCATGGAGGGAAATAAATCTAGGCTGCCTCCATACCTTGGGTGTTGTGAGTATTGCTGAAGTAAACAGGGATATGCAGGCATCTCTGTAGCATGCTGACTTAGAATCCTTCAGATGCATCCACAGCGTGTGGAAGTTCTATTTTTAGTTTTTTGAGAAAATTCCACACTGATTTCCACAGTGACTGAACCCGTTTACATTCTCACCAGCAGTAGATAATGGTCCCTTTTCACTGCATCCTTGCATATATGTGGCTTTGATGATAGCCATTCTAGTCGAGGTGAGATGGTACCTCAATGTAGTTTTAAATTGCACTTCTCTTTTGGCTAAGGATGCTGACTATATGTATTGACATTTGTTACTCTTTTGAAAGTGTCAGTTCAGTTCATTTTCCCGTTTGTACCTCTGGGAAATTCTACTGGTAGTGTTTAGATACACTGGTATTTATTAGGACTTCTCACCAAACATTTCTGGTCTTCTCTCTCCTGAGTTCCCAATAAGATTGTGTTTCTCCACACCTTGTGGGTAAGTGGGATCACGTGATCAGCACTAGCCAATGAGTTATTAGAAGAAGTGACATTTCTTGACTGCTGGGTTAATTACTACTGTTGGGGGGCGGGGAGGGTAATCTTCTAGGTCAACCTCTTCTTCTCTTGGGATCATGATTGGTGGCATGATGGTGACAGTTCTGATTATTTGGATACCTGGGCAACTGGAATGAATGTAGTTTAAGCAAGAAATCAATCTGTGATGATTTATGTTTCAGAAACTTGGAGCTGTTTCTTATGGCAGCATAACTTACCTTATACTGACTGATACTGACTGAAATAGAGTAAAGAACCATGAGAACCCAATAGAGGGATGCTTTTCGAAGCCCTTGTCAAGAAACTCCAATGGACTCTTATATGAACATTTGAAAACTGCCCTGTTCTGACTTTTCTCTAGTTCCCTGTATAGAACTTGTAAGGCTAAGTACTCTTGCCTTTACTTCTCCTTCACATTTCCTATTCATAATTCAAGGACTTTCCCTTAGAGACTAAAAAGACCCCAAAGAAATGCAGCCAGTTTCTTGGTTAAAAGTCAAAATGTCCTTGGGCCTGTTAACAACATACTCTGTTAAAACGTTAAAAATGTCAAAAGTATTTGGGAGCTTGTATCTAATCCTTAAAAGATTTTAGGTTACCTCTTTGGGGGGGGTGTTGGAGGGGATTGAGTGGGCATAAATTTGATCAAAACACCGTATATGCACTTATGAAATTCTCATAAAGTTTTTGTAAAAGTTAAAAAAAAAAAACATATAAACTTGAAGGAGAGGAAGTTCTAGCAGCAAGTCTTAGGACCCTGCTGTTTCCTTTCTTCCTTAACTTCTTTTAGTGATATCAGGAAGAACTTTATGACCTGCAACCATTTCGTTAAAGTTCTCTGTGTCTTATTATTATATACTAAATGAAAGCAACTTTTTCCTACCTCAGTATTCTATGAAGTCAATGAGATACTGCAGGTAGTGTCTAACCTTCCGTCTATGCTGTGCTTTCTATATTTCACTGGTTCTAAAACGCCTGTTTGTTCATATTCAATACTTCTAGCACAATCAGTTCCAACCTCCAATTCATTGGCAGTGTTTTCTTTCTGGTAGCGTATAAAATAATGTGTCTCTTACCTCCTGATAGTGTCAAAGTCACTGCTGGTGAGCTTCCCTGCAGGGAGCCTGCCTGATCCCAGCCTCTCAGAGTATGTACATTTGGTCCCAGAGCTCTTGAGGATGCAGCACTTCAGGTGTGGTGGGGAATGGCCTAGCCAAGTGGACACAGAGGTGTCCAGCTGATGCCCAGTCAGAGAGGCAGAGCTAAAACGCAGTTTCTCAGTCAGACCCAGGTCACAAGGCCGGTTGTACCTCTCAGAAGCCATGGAACCCCAGGCCATCTATTTCTTCTTCCTCACCTGCCTCTGGTTTATCATCTGTAACATGGGCCATTAGTGAGTTCTGATAGGATTATCATAGGGTGAAGAGGAAACATGTATATAAAGTATACAGAGCTGAAATAACCGATATGCTAGCCACTGGCCACATGTGGCTGTTAACCACTGGGAGTATTGCCAGTCCACATTAAGGTGTGTTGTAAGAGACACGATAGTTAGCAGATGTCAGAAGAAAAAGGAGTATAAAATAGTTGATTAAAAACCAGATGTGATGAGGACCCTTTAATCCCAGCCCTTGGGAGACTGACGCAGAAGGATCAAGAGTTTGAGGATAGCCTGGGCTATATAGTGAGACCTTGTCTCCAAAAACAAACAAATCATATTAATAATTTTTGTACTGACACTGAAATAGTATTGTTGAAATAAGAATATTTTAGATACACTATGATATGTAAAGTGCTCTATTAAAATTAATTTCCCCCTTTCCCCTTTTACTGTTTCTTGTGGCTAATAGAAAATTTTAAACTACACTTTCAGCCTGCGTAGTTGGTCTAGACCTGCTTGGCCTACATGAGGTCCTCAGTGAGCGCCTAAGCAGACTGGATGTCTGGGTTGTAAATGGGAGTGCTCATCCAGGAAGACGCTCTAAGGAGAAAATGCAACATTTTTAATATGGACAAAATTGTCAAATGATCTTAATATGAAAGAAGACATTTGACTGGCACAAAGATGAGGGACTCAGTAATCACGCTGCCTGGCCCACACGCCCTCCCCTAAACACACGGGGGAGGGTGTGTTTGTTTTCTTTCAGTGCCCCCTCCCTAAAATCTGACCAGACTTTGTACTGTTGTGGTCACTGTTTATCCCTGGCCCCCGTCATGGTGCCCTGCTCAACGTAAGTCAGCAACAAGTGTTTGTGTAAAAGAATAAATTAATTTTCCAGGCTTGGGCACTTAGATTGTATTGCTCTTTGCTTGGCCCAAGTTTTAGTATGTGTACGGTGTTAAGGAAGAGCAAGATTGTGGACCATGAGCTGTATGAACTTAAGCAGAAGCAAGTCTCAGTATTCTTACCTGGTTAATGGGAATAGTTCTACCTGATGTTTACTTACAAAACTCTTGGGGGGACAGGTAACAAAAGGGGACAGTAAGTGAAGAAGCGGAGTGATAGGATTGTGTTAATTCAGCTCACTGGGGCAATGGGCCTTTTACAAACTCTGGAATAGTCTGTGTATGACACCATTATCTACCCGTTTGCAGACACACATACACACATACCTGGCTACACAGCTTGAGGAGAGAGGGTGGGCATTTCCACTTTGCCCTTTACGATCACTGGTATGGGTGTTCCCTATGTATTCCATGTATTCTATGGAACATGTATTTCATGTTCCTCTAGCACAGGAACATGATAGCAGTCATTGTGATAAGGATGAGGTGGGGATGGGAAAGTTTCTAAGAGAATAGAATCAATAGGCAGAGTTACACTGAGATGGATTTATTGTGGTGGGAGATCTCCTGGTTGAATGCCAGTCTAGGTTTGATTCTTCTGGGCCTCAGTTTCCTCATCTACAAACTAGGGGGCAGATGGTCCCTGTCCTGTCCATCTTGAAGCGTCATTGAAAGAAGAGATATGAGAATGGGTGTGAAATCGCACCATGGCTCCCTATATACAAACACAAATGCATGTCGACTACGGTCACCTCCTTCCTGAAACCCTGTCAACTGCCAGAGACAGGTCTCCACCACCTGTCCTGGTAGAGGACCAGGCAGGAGGAAGTTCCACCAGACGTTGGGTTCAGGGGAGTAGAGTTGGGTGTGGATTCCCATCCTGAGCAGGGCAGATGTAGGGCCTAGTGTCACCAGTCTCTTCTACCTGGTGCCACCTTGACCTCCAGACACTAGGTCCCAGTGTCCTGGACTTCCATAATTCCAGATGCTCTGCACTAGAAACTGCAGATGCAGGCTTCCTTGGGGCTGGCATGTTCTAGCTGGAGGGCCAACATGCTGAGGGCTAGAACAGAGGTCTCAGTGGCTGGCAGAGGTCTCTGGGCATCAAATAGTTCTTAAGAATAATATTTTCAGGAGTTGAGTATAGGTAGGAAACACATGGATTACCTTTCCATATGATACATATGGATGCAAAAATGAAAGAAAGCCTTTGGCATAATAAAATCCTCAGAACTGGGATATCACAGAGTGACTATTTTCTTCCAGTTTTCACAGCACCCTCATGCTCTGATGAGGTGGGTTTGAGTGAAGAGAGAGGAAAATGGGCTCTCACAACACCCAGAAGCTGTCCCGAGAAATGACTGTTGCTTCCCTCCTTCCCTCTTCCTCCTCATTGCCTTGGTGAGGAAGCTTGTCCTTAGGCAGGCCAGGGAGCCACTCAGCCAGGTAGCTCTGTTCTCGGAACCTGTCCCGCTCAGCCTGAGAACTGCAGAGCAGATTGCATGCTGCATCAGAAGAAATGTAGGCTAAATAATGTTTAATTGACACAGCAGCTTGTTTATTTTCAAATAATTGCACTAAATTGCAGTTACTAAAAAGTACTCAGACTTTGCGACTTGGCTCTGTGGGCCAGCTTCGGGGGAAGTTGAGGGAGGGCAAGAAGACCCTTGGGGTGGGCAGATGGGACTCAGTTGCAGGAAGATCAACAAGCTTCCTCTCACTGGGCACTTTGTCCTTAGTTAATGCCCCCCAGACCCTGAGGCCTCATCGGGGGTTGGCAGAGCTGGAAGCCTGCTGCTTTAAGCAGAAGCAGTATCCCTATCAGGCTGGGAAGCCAAGAAGCCAGACACCCACCTAGGCCCCCAGTTGACAGGAGTATCTGCACAGCCAGAATTGTGTCACAAAAATACTGAAACATTTCTGCACTCGGACACAGTGACTCACAAGGGTCCCCTGCCTTCCTGTTCATCTGAGTCCCTTCTCTGGAGCCCCAAGATGCTTGCCCCTCTAGAAACTAAAGACCTAGGGCCAAGCACTGAGGCTTTCATGATTCCTCTAATACATGGATAGTACTCCATCCATTCCAGCACAGGAAGTGCCTATCCTGACCGGTTGATGCTCAGAGCTAAGATGTTTTATCTCATGGCTACCCTTGGCCAGGCTAGTGGTTGGGTCACCACAAGTCAACAGGGTGGGGATATCTGATGGATATCCCACCTACTGGGATGGTCCTTGTCAGACCTCTGCCTACTTCCCACATCTCCCAGCTAGGGAATGAAGCCCAGGGTGGGCTGTTTAAAACATTTGGCACTGCAGGCAAAAGAGCTCATGTTTATAAAATGCTTCTTGGGGGCCTGTGAAAATATCTGAGACCTGAAAAAAAAATTGGCTCTAAAATACAAAAAGAAACCCACAAAACTAATACAGTTTTAAATGTCTACAAGCCATAACATTACATCAACTGCTCAACCCATAAGTCAACTCAATTTGTATATGGTTATATAAAATCATGTTTAATGTGGACTGCAAGTGTTTTCATTTATTTGATATGGTGGGGGTAGGGCTTTCGGAAGTCAAGGTCCCTGGGTTCACAGGTTATATATAGGTAGCTTTTAGCCTAGTATAAGCAGCTCCAGTTTGCATCCAGCTGTGGCTGAGCCTAGCCATGTTCCTTCTTCCCTATGCGTCTTACGGCCCCGAGGGACATGCCACCTGGTCTTCCTCCCCCGCAGGCCCTTCCCAGTGCCTCTGCAGTGCTGGGTTGAGGTGTCCGATACTTAACCATCAGTGTTTGCTTCAGCCTGGCTTCAGTTTCTGCTTCTTGTCCTTTGGTTCCCTCCTCCAGATTGTCTGTCCCAACAGTGTCAACTGTCCCCTTCCTGTGGCCAACTTCCAAATTCCTGTGCCCGTTTCCAGCTTCTGCCAGGGTGCCAGACCCATATCTCCAAGTGAGGGGTGAGAGTTCCCTCTCCAGTGTTGCTCACATGCCCCACTGATTGCATCTCCAGGCCTCTGCTGGTTGCAACTCACAGGCTCCCACTCCCCATTCTTCCTGTTTTCAACAGTTTCCAGCATTTTCTCAGCTCTGCCCCTTGGGCCCTGAGCCATCTCCAGCATCCTCCTCTTTTCCATAGTCTATCCACAAGACCACCGTGCCTGGCTCACTTCTTTTCTTTTGCAACGCTTATTTGCCTATGGTGTTGCGTCTAAGGCCACCCCAGCCCCAGCCAGAGGGAGCTGGCAGGTTCCTATTGCTTTTCCAGCCCTGCTCATTGATGAGAAATAACTGAAGCACAAGGTGGAGGATGATTTTCAGGGTGTGTTTGACCACGGAGGGAAAGATGGCCAAGATAGATTAGTGATGTCTGCCATGCATACAGGATAAGAAAGTGATGACACAAGATAGATTAGTGATGTCTGCCAGGAATACAGGATAAGAAAGTGATGACACAAATTTTACCATCTTCCGTCTAAACCTTTCCAAGCTCGCCCTGACCAGAGGCAAGCCTCCCCAGCTTCCATCTCTCTCTTCCTTCACATTGTGCCTTATGTTGGTACAAGACCAGCTGGGGCCAATACCTGCATTCACCAAGTTTCCTGTCCAGAGACCAGCTCTAACCTTTCATCCAGCTCAGACCAACCCAGGCTCCTGGCTGCCATGCAGAGTGCATTTGTTCTGGCCATAGCTTCCTTCTACCCCATGTCTCCCACGTAGCCCCAGTGCTAATCCCTTTGCTCCAACCACCTGCCCTCCTCATCTCTCCAACTCCCTCCCTCCACTGCCACGTGACCATTCAGTCTTCTACCAGTCAGGAAGCCCACCTCTTTCCTTTCACCCCGCCTCCATCTTCCACCTGAGAGTCAAGCTAATTTACTGTGACAAGTATGGCCTTACATGACACTTGCAGATGAGCTCATCCAATACCTGCAGCTGTGCTCTGAAGGGAATATCTGAGTAGCTCCATTTTACAGATGAGGGAAGTGAGGCTCAGATAGGTTAAATAACCAGCCAAAGGTCACACAGCTAAGAAGAAGCAAAGCTGGAATACGAACCCAGAGGTCCATCTCAGCCTCTGCATGTCTTCCATGCAGAACCCCGACCCACAACCCTGCTGCCACTCAGCTCCCTCTGTTTTACTCCTCCAGCCTCCTCAGTTATCAGAGGAGACAACATATCAAGCCCAGGTATTGGTAGCCAACAGTTAGTAGCATAACCCTGTAAATGCTTATGCACACATTAGTTTGCTTAATGTACCAGGGAGATAGGTGGTATCCAAGGTGTCCATATCCATACATAAGGAAACTGAGATCAGAAAAGTTAAGCCGCTTGCCCAAAGTCACACATCAATGAGCTGTCGATTCTTCTTTTCCCGTGGTTCCAGGGAGAGCATCAACAGTGGGTTTCTCTTTCCTGTCCCATTGCACCTGAGTTTCAAGAGGTTGAGCCTCTTGTGGACAGAAGAAGAGGGTCATAGCTGCAGCCTCAGAGTAGACTGGCAGTCATGGAGAAAACGGCATCACCAAGCAGGGTCCTGGTTTGGGCTCCTTTTCTTTTTCTTCTCTTTTCTCTGAGTTTTTGGGTTTTTTTCTCATCCATCTCTTCCCCTCCAATCTCTCTGATTCCCATAAAGTAGGATTTGGGGTATCTTTGGGACCATGGCCATGAAGCTCTCTGATGCAGACAGGCAGGCTCATCAGCCACTCTGAGCTTGGGCTTGTGGCAGAGGTTTTCTGGGTAGAAACCTTGGATAGCCTGGTATGCTCTGGCAATCCCCCGCACCCCCTTCAAAAAAGACCCTGCTCCAGGATGGAAATTGTGCTCCTGTAAAGAGGTACCAAGAAGTCAATAGAGCAGCTGCAGCAGCGGCGAGAAAAACGGCCACCCAGGAAGTGACCCGAGTGCTCACTATCTGAGTTCTCCGAAAATCCCAACGGGGCACACCTGCCGGCCTCTAAATTGGGGTGCTTGTGGGCACTGGTTGGCAGGCTGAAGAAAAGCTCACCGTGGCCTGTGGCTTGCTTGCAGCCCAGTCGAGCCCCAAGCTCCAAACACAAAGCAGCTGTCGCCCAGAATCTGAGCTTGCCCCATTGCTGGCTCTTCCCTCCCCTCCCGCTTTAGCCCTCTCTCTTTTCATTACTAAAGTGCCAGGAAAACGGTGTGAATGAAAATTGGGGTGGCGCACACTGAAGCTTCTTATCTGCCACAGACAATCAGGGGTTCGGGGCGGGCCGGCGGGCCATCCGGCAGCCCTGCCTGAGCGCCGCTGTTTACAGAAGAAAGGGAAACTGGAAATGGATCCAGCGTTGGTGCGGGGCTGGGTCAGGCAGGCGCGGGATTCGGTTGCGCTCTTTCAGCCCTAGAAATACCAGCCGATCTATATCGAGCCAAACTGGGGTATCTCTCAGGTAAATCTGCCGTTCCACGCTCGGAGCCAGGGCTCTGCTTTCCGATGCCCCGCAGAATGGTCCATCACCGAATCCACCTGATCCGGTGACAACTAGGGGACCGGGCAAGGCAGGCATCCTGACAGCCTCCTCACTGAGGCTCTTTTAGACCTCTCTGGAGGGCGGGACTGTCCCCACCCAGGGGACTTGGCCTACCTGTCTTCATAAAGCTGTCAAGGTCCTGATGACAAAGTTAAATGGAGTTTGGCCTTCTTTGAAATGCTGGGTTCTTGAATTTATTAAAAATCACCTACCAGGTACAGACAAGCAGGCACCTGATGATCAGGAAGCTCTGTTTGCTGAGCACCTGCTCTGGAAAGGCACTGTAGATGGTGTCCCCCTCCTCATTCACTTTGTGGGTAATGGGCAGGAAGTTTCTCACTCTGCAGACAGAAAGACTGAGATGCAGACAGGCTCCAGACCTGTCCCAAGAAAATGTCACACGAGAGAGAAAGTAAGGCCTGAACTAAAGTCCTCCTGCTTTCAAAGCCCATTTCTCTCCCCACAGCCAACAACTTTCACCACTCCAATGTCTTTTCAGGAGGCAATATTTCCTTCTGCATGTCTAAGCTTATCAATGGCACCACCTGCACCCCTGGTCAAGACAAAGAGGCCTGTGGACAAAGTCACCTCTGCGTGCCCTTTCCTGGCCCTGGTATTTCTGAAATTCTGTGTCTGTGGATCCAGCTAGAGGATTTCAGGCAATAAATCAAGTTGTTTGAAAATTAAAAATAAGCAGAGAGGGAGAGACTCACAGTGACTGGTTTTTTCAGCCATACTCTATAAAAATACTGACTTAGTGTTGGCAGGGGAAGTGTCAGCTTGACTCAGCTCTCAAGCTGGTATCCTTGGGGTGTGCTCCCTAATGTGGCTGCATGGGGGGCCAGCTCTGCCCCCTGGGCCCCTGGTATACAGTGTATCCTCATTGGGCTGTGGGCCAGGATGAAATGTCACTTCCTATGGAATGGCAGGAAGGAGTCTGGGGGACCATCTGGGGTCGCGGCAGAGGGTGGATTTGGCAGGCTCTCAGTGTTTTCTTTCTCAGAGAGCTCTTAGGAGCCCGTTTTCCAACCACTTGCTCCAGTCTATGACCCTGGTCTTCCCTCTCTGCCCCCTCTTCTCACTCTCAAGTGTGGCGGGAACCTGGCCAGCCAACGCCTGGAATAAAATGAAGACATTTCTCAAATGGCATGTTCCAGTGGCTGAGCGTTGGCAGCCAGAGCTGTGGGGAATGGAGCCGGCGCATCCCCTAAATATCTTAAGTATGTCCCCTCCTGGCCGCAAAACCACAGCAGTGTCTCCCTGCCTTCCCCTCCTCCCTCGGACCCAGGGTCTGCAAGGAGATCAGCCTGCCATTAGACCTCAGAGGCGCCAGCGCTGCCAAGGGAGGGGCCCCGGCCAGCCTGGCGCTTGGCGGGCCTCTGGGCCAGCGCGACCATCAATAGAATGTCCTGCCCAGCCTTGGCTGCCATGCCCAGAGCTGCTTTCCTGGGGTCAGTGTGTCTGTGCCACAAGGAAGGCCTCTAGCTCCCATGTTGCTCATCTGGGACATGGCCCCCACCTTCTTTCTGTTCTTTGGTCGGTTTGGGGGCACTGATGAATGTGGAGCTCACTGCCCTGAGAACTCACTCCCAGGTCAGTCTATTTCTGACTGTGTGGCCCTTAGAAAGCTACCTCCTTCCCTGACCCTCTGTTGCGTTTTGAGCAATGGGGGAGGTGAAATGTTTGAAGTTTCTTTGGGGGTTGTCAGGAAGGGAGAGCTATCCACCAGAGAGACGTACCAGACCCTCTCAGCAGCCCCTTGTGCTATTCCATCTGCATGCACAGCATTTGTATACACTGAGCCGGCCTTGTCAGACCCATCTACGTCACAAGTGCCTGCCTTCAGGGATTTCCAAGAGAGCCAGGGGTAGAGTTTACCCCAACAGGGATGATTAGGAGCTGGGTGGATGAGAAAAGAGCTCCTGGGGCTTCTGCAGGAGATGGGGATAGGACTCGGGCTGAGTGACTTCTCCCAGGCCTTCCATATGGGGTTTCCTAATCTTGGGCTCAGAAAGCTCTTTTCGGGCATTTCCTATGGATTGTTCTCTCCTCTTTTTCTCCAGAGAACCCTCCACATAGCAGTGTTCCCAGGGTCCTGGAATTTTTCTGGATGCTTTGCTCTCTGTGCTTCCATGAGCTCAACCCCTCTTATGGCTTCTGGTCCTACCTTGATGGCTCAGCCCACCAAGAGAGCTCTCAACTGGAGTCCTAACCCCTTGGGCAGCTTCCTCACATGCCTAGGTCAGAGCCAATTGACATCTTCCCCAGGCTTTGCTCTTTCTCCCTGCCATGGGCATTTGGCATACTAGGGAAAGCCCTAAACTCGCCACCCAGAGATTGTGGCAGGGTCCTAGTAGTAACTCAGGCATCCCATTTTCCTCTGGATTCTGTCCCACCCAGGCCTTCTAGGCCATAAATGGTGATTTCTTTACCAGGACAAATGGAGGGTGGAACACAGCCTTTCAGAGTCTTGCTCCCATCTGACTTGCTGCTTTGGGAAGACATGAATGTGGAGAGATGCATAGGGATTGCAGGAAGGGGGCCAGCATGTGGCGTTTGAAGGCTATGCTAGGCATGTGTGGGGAAGCCGCTCCTGTGGCAGAGCAAGTAGATTTGCTGAGAGCCTTGGAACCAAGGAAGGCTTCTGAGGAGGGGCTTGTGAGCTGGGCTGTGAGCAGCTGGCCAGAGGAGAGAGCAGCTGAGGCAGAGGTAAGAAGCTGGAGGAGCATTCACCATCCCAAAGACAGCAGGTGCATGTGCGGCCCTTGTAGTCACTGCTGCTGACCTACAGAGGATTAGAGAGGCCAGTGGAAAAGGAGGATGGGGAGGTGCCATGGGTTCGGGTCATGCAGGGCCTTACCTGTCACAGTAGCCACTCGGAATTCATCCTTAGCATAGGGACAGGCCTTTCTCCCAAGGGATGATAGTTCCACATCTTGTAAGGACCCCATGAGGGTGGAAAGTGAACCACAGGACCACAATGGCTACTCAGCAAGCACCTGTAGTGTCCAGATGAGAGACAAGTAGAAAGGCTTCAATGGAGAAGAGACAGAAAACACATGGAAAGTGGGAGTTCAAACAGCACAACAATGTTGAAGAGAAAACTCAAAAGGGCCAAGAGGCTTTGTGAGGAGCCACTGGCCAATGTCAGCAGGGTGTCTGTCTGCTTTCACACCCTGAACCTCACTGTGAGTTTCTGTCTGGAGAACCAACAGCCACAAGGCCACCAGGACAGGCAAGCACCCAAACCCAGTGTTCCTGCCGGCTCCGTAGCAAAGACTCAGCTGCCACCTGTGCCTCATGGAGGCAATCTGCCAGGGCCTGCTGAGATGCTGGGTGCGGGCCTTCTGAGTCAGGAGTAAGCAGTGTGTAGTGGGAGGAAGTGACCTTCCAACAGCACTTCCACACCATGTGTCCAGGTTTCACAGCCAGGAACGAGAGGTCAGCAGAAGGACTGGCCACGGGTTCACCGAGAATGGCTCAGGTTGGCATCTCAGCTTCTAGGAAGTTCCGGGTGCCTTCAGATCCAGGAACCCTCCCCTCCTTAGTAGTGGGAATGGGTGGCAACTGTTCTCAGAGCCATCATCTCACAGTACCAGCATCTCTCACCGTCCACTTGTATTACGCTACTGTCAGATTCCATGATTAAGCCCCAAGTCTACAGTACGGGAGGAGGGAAGAGAGTCCCATGGCCATGGATACAGAGAATGACATATTGCTTCTATTTAGTTACCAAGAATGCATGTGAGCACCTGCAGAGCCTTACCCACATGTGCCCTTTGCCCTGCTTTGCACTGCCAGCTCCTGCTCATGCCCCACTCTTCAGCCTGGGTCACTGCCACCAAGAAGCCCCTGGGCTTGCCTCTCAAAGCCCCAGCACTTCTTCACTACTAATCTCTTATCACCCAAATGACCTGTGCCCACTCGCTCACAGACTCTATCCACAGGCTATGTCTGTTCCACCCGTCCCAGTGCCTGGCACTTTGCCTGGCACACAAGGGCATCTATGGGCTGCAAAGAAAATGGGTGTTGGCCAGGCCAGGCATCCCACACAGACAGGGGCAGGGAGAGAAAACAAAATCTCCTGTGATTGAGCCAATGAAGTCGCTGGAGAGAGCAAACCCGAGGAGCTATAAATAGCCTGGAAGTCATGCATATTACATTAGGGGTGTTGGTGACAGCTTAAGTATATTTCCATAAGGTTCCATTATATTTACGTATTAGTTAATGGATACTTAAAATATTATGTTACCGTAATGCTCATGTTTTATTAGCAAACTATCACATCAAATGGAGTTGCTAAGTGTGATGGAAAATTGGCTCTGCAGCTAGATTTCTGTATTTTCACACCGAATTTTTGATTTCTAATTCCCCACTCACCCACGTCTGGTGAGGAGGTGATTTTCCTCAGAACACGTGTGATTCTGCCTTCCACCTGACCCGGAAGTGTGGGCATGGGAAGACCCCCAGCCCCTCTCCACAGCCATGAGACTCAGCCTAGGGCTTGCTGATGTATGCAAGCTCAGTTATATCTCCTGTATGACCACAGTTAAGGTCTCCGCTCCCTCCGATCCTTGGTTGCCCTCTTTAATAAATGAAGGGTTGACGACTTGGACTTCATGGTCTCTGAACTAAAGTTCTCCAGAAAAACAAAACCAAAATGGTGTGTGTTATGTAGGTGGGAAGGAGGGAGATGGGGAATGGAAAGGGGGCGTGGTGGCACATGATAGGAAGATTGAGAATTTGAGGCCAGACTGATCTACACGGTAAAACCTTGAGGGGGGCAGGAGAGGAGAGGAAACGTGTAAATACTGCAGTTGAGGGGCCCAGGAAGAGTACATCTTTGCAGCTTGACTCCCATGGCTTCTGGGGGCGGAACCCTCTGCTCCTCAAGGACTTCAGTCTCAAGGCCTTCAACCGACAAGGAGGCCTACCCAAGTCACAGAGCTCCAACAGCTTCCTTCAAAAAATCTGCTTTACCTCCTCCTGGCCAATCAGCCCCACAATACCTGGCAAAATGCTTGGGGGTGGGGGGCTCCCTTCCCTTTTAACCTTTGTTTGTAGATGCAAAGACTGACTGGAGGGGCTGGTGAAGGCATTCTGTGTGAGGTAACAGAGTGAGGGCCGAATGAAGAAGCTGGCCCTGGGGGTACAGGGATGGGAGGAAGTACTTGCGAACCTGTTCTGTTCTCTATGGCCAGCCTAGAGCCCCATAGTCCCTTAGCTGTGATCATGGAGACAGACAGATGCTGGTGGAGGCAAACAGAGTCTGGCTTCCATCCAGGTATCCCCAGGTTCCTGACTCTCAGTTGTGTCCACAAAGTAGACATCAATAGTGCCAGGCTAGAAAGAAAATGGACTTGATGAGTGGGGTTCAAGTGCGGATGGCAGGCCAGCTGCTTCTCATCACCACAGCCTCCTGACCTGTGCAGGACCAGACCCAGGCTGTCTTCCTGTCCGGGAACAGCGATTCAGTAAATGGTACATGGAAAGGGACAAATGAATGAAACCACATTAAAGGCATGAGGGAGAATTCAAGAACCTGGGCCTGCTGAGTGACCTTGGACAGCTCCCAGGCCTTTCTGACCTCAGTTTTCCCCTCTGAAAAATGGGGATTTAAATTGCTTGCTTGAAGGCAGCCCATTCGTTGATGTGAGCTAAACAGCATATCTGGGAGGCACTCAGGTCCTGTCCTCCCAGAGCTGGCATCTGAGTAACTAGTCTTTGTGGTGTGAGATTATAAGCAACATCATGGAGTGAAAACATATTTAAAAGTACCCGACCCAAGTTATGAAGAAGCATAAAGCAGGCTGTGGCTGAGGGATGCCTGAGATGTGTTTAATTTTAAAGTCAGGGGAGACCCAGTTGAAAGGTGACATTAAGCAGCAGCGCCTGCAAATGAGGCAACGAGAGGACAGTGCGAAGTAGCACACACAGACTGAGGCGGGGACCCGTCTGACCCAGTCCCTTCTCTCACTGCTCAGGCTGCATGCCCATCAACACAGATTGTTGTGGCAGCAGAGACCTGACAAGCTTCTCACACTTAACAGCTCACCCTTCCAGAAGTTTGTCAGTCCCTAGAGTGGAGCCTGCTTGGGTTTTCTGGACACTGGGAGGGTTCTGTAAAGGTGGTACTGTCATTACTGTTACTAGTGATAGGTGCTGCTGCTACTGAGCTGGTAGGAACCAGAGGCAGCCCTCCCCTGCACTGGACAGATGTATGTCCCCCAGTTCCATTCTTTGACTGGCTGCATGGTGGCAGAGGGGCTTCCAGGCCTAGAAAGTATACCCTGTCCTGACGCTTTGAGTGGGAGATGACAGATGGTGTTTGGAGGACAGTAAGTGACACATGGAAACAGGCTCCCATTTCCACCTCCAAAAATACCTCTGCCCTGCATGTGGCCAGTGGTGGGCTGGCAGGACCCCTGGCTGTCAGCAGGCTGCTTGGCCAGCAGCCGGGCCACAGTGCTGCGAGCTGCATTAGCCGCCTGATTGAGTTATGACAGCTCCTCACACCCAACGGGAAGCCGGGGAGGCGGGCCTAGCGGGGGCCGCAGACAAATGATGATAAAGTGCTCACTTTAAGGAACCATCTCAGTAATATTTCATGCTGGCGGCGGGGAGGGGCGGCAGGCTGCCCCTGTGGCACAGCTAACTACTACATCAACCGAGTTGATTCACAGCACAGCTACTTCCAGTCATAATATTTCAAACAAATGGGGCCGTGGATAGAAATAATATCTGCATCAATATTAACCCTGAAAGAACTAATGGACATAAGCCATAATTTCCTGGACACCCTAATAACGCATTTTGACCATCCTTGGCATGGGACAATTTTTCTTTTTCTCTTTTCTCTTCTCTGCTCGTCTGTCTGTCTCCCTCCTCCAGGAGGCCTGACAGATTCACTCTGTTCACCCCAGCCTATGGTTGGGGGACATGAGGAGCCCCTGTTCCCACCTCCTGCCAGTCCAAGCACCTCAGCAAAGAAAAGAGGGAAGAAAGGGTTTGTGCACGTGTATTCTGAGCCCGGTAAGCAATTCTGCAGTGGTAGGTGAGGAGTTCTGCCTAGCAGAATTGAGCAGGCAAAGATGACAGAAAAGGCCCAGCTGGGCCAATCCTCTGTTCATCCTTCAGTGATTGTTTGCTGCACACCTACTGTGTGCTGGGCCCTTTCTGTGGGAAAGCACAGTGTCTAGTGCAGCAGTCATGGCAGTGGATGAGTGAACAGTTGAGAGGCTGCAAACATGTGTGGCAAACATACAGCGGACAGTAAGGCCGAGATACTCACTCCATGGTCCCCAAACTGCCCTATCCTACATCAGAGGCCTGGGATTCCTCAACAAGCTGAGTTAGAGCCTTTTTAAGTTCACAGGGGCTGGAATCTGGCTCACTGTGGCCCTGACAGCCAGATGTTTGGCCTGAAGAACACTAAGTATTTTCTAAAACTCCATGAATAGTGCCTATAATCTGGGCACTCGGGAGGCTGAGGCAGGGAGACTAAGTTTGAGGCCAGCCTGGGCTATACAGTGAGACCCTGTCTCAAACACCACGAACTAAGCAAGTCATGGATAAAATTTGAAAAACAGGAGATTTTGCTAGAAAATCTAGTTCCCCCCAGTTCTTCAGAAGCAGAGGAACCCAGCTTCAGTCATCTGCTCCGCCTACAGCAGGTAAAGCTGGTCAGCGCTTGTCAGGCAGGTGCTTGTTCTGTGCTTTGCTGAAGACCTCACTGCCCCTCTTTTCTGTGCTCAGCCTGTCAGGTGGGGTATCACCAGGAGGTCCCAGAAGTGTCTATATTTGTGTCCTTTGGTTGCCTCATGGGACGGGTTCCTAAACTGCTCCAGCCTTGCCTACACCCCCTCTCCTTCCCTCTGCTGTCTGCTTGTGTTTGTCTTGAACTCGTGTGCCTAACTACAAAAGGAAGTTGTGGGGCTAGGAATGTAGCTCAGTAGTAGAGTGCTTGCCTGGTATGCACATGGCCCTGGGTTCCATCCCCAGTAACACACACACACACACACACACACACACACACACACAAAACACCCAAGCACGCATATAAAGATAGACATAAAACGGCGAGAATGCATGCATGCGTGTGTGTGTGTGTGTGTGTGTGTGTGTGTGTGTGTGTGTACCCTGTGCATGATGCAGAGCTAATGCACTCTGTCCAGAACCAGAGGGAGCAGTTTGGAAGCAGGTGGACCTTCAAGCCTTCCTCCCTACATGACCCGCACCTTATTTTCCTCATTCAACAGGACTTTTGCCACATTTTTGGTTGTTTTTTTAAAAATATTTTATTTATTATTTTTATTTTTTATGTGTATGCATGTATAGCCTGCATGCAGGTAAGTGCACCCGTGTCATGCAATGCCACAGAGGACAGAGAGGCTATCAGATCCCCTGGAACTTGAGTTATGGACAGTTGTTAGCTGCCATGTGGGTGCTGGGATTCAAACCCGGGTCTTCTGCAAGAACATTCAGCGTTCTTAACCACCGAGCCATCTCTCCAGCCCGTTTGTTATTTTTTGTAAGAATAAATTGAGATCAAATAGGAACCGATGCTGAATGTCCCATAGAAGTGAGGGGCATTGTGCTGCCCTTCCTCCCAGTGTCTGGCTGGCTCTGCTTGGATGCAGTGGGATGGGGAGGGGAGGGTGGAGTGGAGCATGCCCTCCAGAGGTTGCTCTCTTACTAGTGCTCAACTTCAGTGGGTTTCAAAGTGATTTCTGAGCTGAGCTGACCTGATTTTGCATGGCTGTCCATACTTCTGAATGAGACAGTTTTTCTGTAGTGGGGGGCAGACCCAGGAATCCCTGAGCTGCTTTGCACACCCATGCTCAACAGGTCACCCCAGGACACTGTTCTTCTGAGATGGGTTCCTGAACTGCAATGCATACTGTTAGCCAGAGGAAGGGACAGGATAGTAACTTGCTGAGTCCACATTGCTTGAGACCATAACCAGAGGCTGTGGACTTATGCTTATAACACACCCCCAAGGGATGCCTTTCTGCTGACTCAGAGCACACTTCGGGAACCTGTAACTCAGACTAGTGTGAAGAGGCTGTTGTGCTGAGACAGGGGTTAGAAAGACCCTTTTGCAGGAATGTGGGGCCAGGCAGGCTCTGCTCTCCACTGTCGGTGCCCAGGAGCCATGAAGCAGGTGACTGACAGCAAGCCTCGCTCCCTGGCTGCCAGCAGAGCCCTGAGCTCCTGAACTTCCCTGGCCATTTACCAAGAAGGCTTGACTCTGGCAACAGTTTCCTGCAGAGGACTCAAAGCCAAGGCCCAGGTGCGGGCTCAGAGTGGCTAAGGGGAATGGAAAGTCTGGAAGTGCTCCTGAAATGAAGGTGAGGAAATCCGGTGGACACTGGCCCTGAATGCCATCTTCTTTCTTGCATTATGGGTAGCCGGCCTGCACATCCAAAAGCTGTCAGTGGGAACTTCTACCTCCTTTCTGTTAGAAGTGGCTTCCTCATACTGTTGGAAGCCGAAGCCTTTTGGCCTCACGTTCCACCTCTCCATACTATGTGGGCAACAGTTACTCAACTCAGGTGTCACCTGACCATGCCTCTGGCCTACCTCGGTGACCTCGCTGTTGGCTTGGTACTCACATGTGTAGAGCCTAGAAGGCAAAGCTTTTGACTAAGGGGATGGAAACCTGGAAACTGATGGATTCTTGCTTCTGCCTTTCATCCATCTGCTCAGTTCTGCATGTTGTAAGGTTGGCCAGAGGATCCCAGGGACAACACCAAAGGCAGCCACTCACTGGTCTCTCTCCTTCCACCTTCTGCCTCTTGTACTGCACAAGCACCCAGGCTCAGCTTTGAGTGGAGCTTCTACCTTCATCTCCTGAAGACAAACTGATTCCAGGCTTGACAGAGGTCATTCCCCATCCAACTAAATGATTGATGCCTGCTGAGCTGTGATCCCAGGACCTCTCCCTCACACGCTGGCCTTAGGGACACATATAGACCAGGCAGCTAGAAGCTTACAGATGCTGGCCTGAAGGAGCTCACCATGTGTGGAGGAAGGAGATACAGAGGCAGCCCGGAGGGCTGTGAGTGCTGGCATCAGAAGAAGCAGGTGGGCACCCTACCTACCCTGCCCATGTCAGGTGACAGCTGAGCTGAGATCTAACACTAGACCAGGACAAAATCCAAATCAGCTCTTCAGTTTTCAGAGTCCATGGGGGGTGAGGAGAGGGAATTGGATACAAGTAATAGGGATAGCTTACTATAGAATATAAGCTACTGATCTGCCCTTTCAAAGAGTCCTCCCTGAGGTCTGACCAGAGGTTAGCCACCCTAGGTGGTCCACTTTCTCCTCCTCTGCCTTTCGGAGGGTGGAGAGAGCAGCTCCCAAACCGAGGGAGTGAGCAGGGCCAAACCAAGGCCCTGTACAGCTTGAAGCTCTAGGCTGAGCCTTGGCCCTTTTTCCATCACAAAGCTTCCTCTCCTGCTTCTACCAGGGTCATCTTCCCAGCTGGGTCCTTTCCCCACAGACCCAGATGTAGCACAGCACCAGAGGAAGACTCAGACCTGAGGGTGTCAGGATTGCAGAGGATGTGACCTTGTGGAGGGAAATAGATCCCCTCCTTTAGGACCCCCTCCCTCCTTAGAAAACAAGATCAATTCAGTCTAGTCAGGCTTGGGGGGTGCATTTCAGGTAGGTTTTGATGCCCCTAGGAATTCTCCCTCAAGTTTTCAAAGCATGGGGCTGGAGAGATGGCTCAGTGGTTAAGAGCACTGGCTGCTCTCGCAGAGGACCTGGGTTTGATTTCCAGCCCCCAAATGATGGCTAACAACTGTCTGTAACTCCAGTTCCAGGGAATCCAACACCCTCTTCTGACCGCCTCGGGCATTGCCTGACATGGGTACACTTATATACATGCAAGCAATACACTCCTTCAAATAAAATAAAAATAACGAAAATATTTTTTAAAATTTCAAAGCATGGTTGCTTTCAATTGCCTTTAGCTGCTGCAGAGTCAGGAGTACAAGATCCAAAGAGAGTTTACAGATGAAGGGCCGGGACATCACTCTTGGGGAGCTGGGGAGAGGGCCACAGGCATAGCTCCTAAGTGGTAAGTGGCTTTCCTCGTTCCCAGAAGTAGTCCAGCCTCTCTTGCCTTCCTATGGGGCCACTGAACCTTGACCCCCAGGACCTCCTGGGGGAGGAACCTCTGCTTTGCTTCCTCACTCTGGGAAATGTGGGTGCCAGCCCCTTCAAGGGATGTGGGGTTTGGCTCCTGGTTTCTGCTGAGAGCCTGCATTTCCTGTCCTGAAATTGGACCAAGATATCTCTGTGGTTCTTCTTGGTCAGCTCTCAGACCCCCGGTGGTGGGGTCAACAAGGTCTTCGTCTTCTCTCCCCTGGCACCAGAGGATCTTGGCTGACAACAAGCTGAGGTGGCAGCCAACACAGCCAGGGTCAATACAGGCTTCTTGTTTGAGCAAGGAAGTCATCTTCCAGAACAGCACGATTTACTTACTGTCTCGGTACACCAGATACCCATGTTTCAGCTCTGCTCCTGCTTTGCTATATGACCTTGGGTGAGTTATTTTCTGTAAAATAATCACCGTTTATTATTCCAAGATAATAAATGTGATTCTAGGACGTAGGTGAGTTAGGGGGAGAGGAGACAGGAGAGAGTAGAAGAGAGAGGGGAGAGGGGAGAGGGTGATGGAGGGAGAGGGAGGGAGAATAAAAGCTGAGACACTTGGGCACAAGAGAAGGTGAGTCTCCACTGAGGTGGCACTAGGGACAGGTTCAAGAAAGCAAACGTGTCAGCAGGTGGCATAAAATCCATCCTTATGTGGAACAAGGCCCAGTAAGGTTCTGAAGGGCATGTGAACCTGTGTATTAATGAGAGAGAGAGAGAGAGAGAGAGAGAGAGAGAGACCAGGTTTGGGGAAGGGCCCTTTGCAACCTGGCAGGCTGCAACATCCTTCTGAGCAAAGTAATGGATTTGGAATTCAAAGATCACTAAGGTTCTTTATTGCTAAAGGGGGAAAGGTCCGAATATTGCTTAGCAAATTACCATCTGCTAGGGGCACCATTATGCCTTGACACAACCATTGGTCAGCAAATTGGTCACATTATTGGTTAGTAAATTTGAAGCTGCAGAATTATTTATTGGCAAATTAGAGATGGCAGAATTATTGGTTGGTGAGGCCAGAATTGCAGTGATTGGTTAGCAAATTAGAGATGCCTGTTTTGGTCTGTGAATAAATCACGGCTGGTCAGGGTATTGGAGGCCAAATTAGAGGTGGCTGGGTTATTTATGGCCACGCCAGGAAGGCAGAAAGCGCCTTTGCCAGGCAGAATGGGGGTCAGCCCTCCATGGGGGGCTGCTCCAGAAGAACGCCTTCCAGTTGGCACTTTGCAAAAGAGCACTTGTTATTTTGTAAGCACTAATAATGACACGGCATGAGCTGGATTTTTGTTGTGAGCCTTCTAATCCCATCTCCACCCATGTTTCCAAAAGAACTTACAAGATGTACATGACACTGGGGCTGCTCACTGGAGCAGATGTGCAAAGTTCATACCAAGGAAAGACAGCAGAGGTACCGGCTGGAAAAGAAGCAAGTCTGACTTAGGAACCTGCTCTCTGAGAACAAGACATCTGACTGTCCTCTGGCCCAGACTAGGACTTGGGGCATGATAAGCCCTTGACCTCAACAGCCCAAGATCAAGCTAAAGTCTCTCTTCCTTAAGGTTCCTGGTAGACCACAGTTCTCCAGGAAGACTACTTCTTTGAAAGTCTCCAGCAAGCTGAGTCCTGTTTGAACCTTTCCTGTCTGGACTGCTCATTACTCGGTTACATTTGCCCTACCACTGGGTTGCTTTAGACTCTTGTTGAATCCATCATAACTCCTCTGCTAGAGGAAAACTTTCTGAGGGCATAACAACTGCTCTTGTTCCACTCATACAAGCCTGGAATAAAAGTCATTTTATATAGGTACACAGGATGGATGGATGGATGGGTGGATGGATGATGAATGATGGACAGAGGTGATGGATGGATGACGTATAGATAATGGACTATGGGAAATTCATGTATTATTGATGATAAATGGGCAGATGGATGACACATGGAGGATGGAAGAATAGATGGACAATTATGATGACAAATGGATAATAGGCAAAGGATGAATGGTGGATGAGTGTATATATGTATAGGTGGATGGTTGGATGGATGGATGAGTGGATAATGGATGATGGGTGGATTGATGAATGATGGATGAGTGACTGGAGGATAGATGGAGGATAGATAAAGGATGGATAGATGATGGGTAAAAGATGAATAAAAGATGGATGATGAATAGAGAGATGGACAATGGATGGAAAAGTGGATGAATGGAAGATGGATATATTGATGGATGGACGATTGATGGATGACTGTATACATGTATGGAAGATGATGGATGGATAAATGAACAGATGATAGATCAATAGAAGATGGATGCAGGATGGATAATGAATGATAGATGATGGACAGATGGATGATGGATGGATGTGGATAATAGATGGGTGAGTGATGAGTGGAGGATGATAGGTAAAGGATAAACAAAAGGTGGAGGGAAGGATGTTGAACAAATGAGCCAGTAAGTTACTAAAACAGAGAGATGAATGGACATATCAACAATGTTGAGATGTTACTCATGTTGCTTGTAGGAAACCGGGGATTCCAAAGTCAAGGTATTAGGAATTTCAAAATTTGAAAGTATTTGTAGCTCTGTAAGCTACCTCCCCTCTCTTCCTTGGGTCAAGATTGTTTGTACTCACAGGTTGAGGGTACAGTCCATCATGACAGGGAAAGGATGGCGGCAGGATGTGAGGCAACTGGCCTCTGCATTCATCCTCACAACCTCAGCTCTGACTGAGGTGTTGATGGTGTCTTGTCCCCTGCTTCCCAGCTTCACCCTGGCAGGCACTGGAAGGTATGTTTGGGGAGAACACACTTCTCCTTCCCAGCTTCCTGCTCCCTCAGCAGCCTCCACCAGTGTGCAGCCTGTGCTTTGTGACAGGATCACAGCGACTCACCCATGACCTCCAGCTGCAGCTCCCTTCCTGCGAAGGCTTGAATGTCAAGTACCCCGCAGGCCCATGTGTTTGGATGCTTGGTCCTCCAGCTGATGGCACTGTTCGGGGAGCTTGTGAAACCTTTGAGGTGCAGGGCTTAGCTGGCTGACATTGAGGGTTACAGCCTGGCCCTACCTCTGGCTCCAGTTTACTCTTTCCATCTTCTAGGGCATGTAACCAACCTCAGCTCCCGCCATGACAGCTACATGCCTTTCTCGTAATGTCCCCTGGACCATGAGCCAGAATAAGCTCTTCCCTTCAGCTGCTTCTGTCAGGTGTTTGGTCACAGTGGTGTGTAGGTAACTAACTCCCTCCTGCTAAATGAGGTGGAACCCCGCCATGAAGATCAGCTGAGAGAGCTTGGTTCTTTCAGCTTGTCCCTACCATAAAGATGCTGCAGTGAACATCCATGAGATGAAGCATTGTTCATACTTAACATTGGCCCAGGTTGATGTTACCAGAGGAATCTCAGGTCTGACTTTTCGTAACTTTGTAAATGTGACCCCGCCCAGCCAGTCTTCCAGAATTGCCTTGCTAGGTGGCATTTATAGCAGCAGCCACAGCTGCATGTATGGATGCCTACTGTGTACCTGGTGCTATGCTAAGCTCTTAGTGTATACTGTACAACTTCTGTAAAGTGGGTCCTTCGATACCACCCAGAATGGCAGCAAGAGTGGCTCAATGACTTATCCAAGGTCACACAGCCTCTGTCACTACGGAGATTCAACCTGCTCCAGCTGAGATGCAGCAGGAGCTGGGAGACAGGAACTCTTCACCTCTTGTTCCCCTACCTGGACCATGCCAGTGTTTTATAGCTCCGGGGACACTGGGAAACAGACTTTTAGAACCAGGAAGGGTGCTGCAGAGTCCCAAGGACGTTTCACACCAGAAAAGCCTGCTGGCATTTCACTGGAGGCCTTCCAAGCCACACTTCAGCCCTTATGAGACTGGTTGCCCTGTAGTTGTGCCAAGGAGCCCTTCTCTAGGTTGCCTAGGGCCATGAGGTGAGAGGAATGCCCTTCTGGCCTAGTTTTTCTGGCTTCATCTCTTTGGATTGACGATGTTTTGCTGAAAAGATCCCTGGGCAGATGTGCCCTCAAATCAACGCAAAGACACCTTGTCTACACAACCCCACATCTGAAACGTCCAGTGGCTGGAGCTCTGGGAAGCAGGAGAGGCTATGGGCAGCTGTGGGAGGAGCTTAGCTGGCCCAAGATGGAAGCATTACTGTTGTCATCTGCTGTTACCCGGAAGCCTCCATTCCAGCCCCCACTGAGGTCTCCTGCAGGATCCCAGGACCTTCAAGAAAGGCCTTGGCCCCCTCTTTCCTTGACTCTGAGGACAAGTGACAGAACTTCACAAAGGATCCAGAGCACAAGCCAACTGCAGGTCATAGTCAGGCTGGGGTGGAAAGCTCAGGCCACAGCTCTACCCACTTCTAAGCCTGGCCAAGGAGAAAGAGAAGGTCCGAATGGGTTTCCCTAGAAAGCCAGGGTCTTCCCACTGCCTGCCCACTGTCACCTCCTCCACAGAACTCGCTCAGAACCAACATAGGCAGGACCACAGTATCACACACTGAACCCAGATCCATGACCATTTGCCATGTAAGCCTGGACGTATATTGTTTAGTCTATGTGAGGTTTTAAAGAGTATGGAATTTTATCTGGCCAACCTGAAAACATTAGAAACACAGTTCTCTGTATTTTTGGCTCCTGTTGACAATATCAGGAGATCTGGCCACCCTGGGCACATACCCTCGATAAGTACTGTGAGGTGAGTAGCAGGTATTCTCTGCAGACTGATTCTCTCTGTCTCTCTCTCCCCCATAGCTCTGGACTCATCCAGTTTCTCCCACTGATGGCCCTTGTACTTTATCCTCTGACTTCAGCTAGGCCAGGGGAGCTGAGAGCTGTCTTGCCTCCATTAGAGCAGAGAAAAGGCCCTTGGTCAGGAGTAGGGGCTGTAAGCCCAAAGGCATCCTGAGGATCATGAAGCCCTGACCTCAGAGGGCACCTTGATTTGGTTGGTTCTATCCCCAAGGTCATCTTCACTATAGACTTGACAGGATTTAGAATCACCATGGAAACAAATCCCAGGCACGTTTTAGGGGTTTCTTGGATTAGGTTAATTGAGGTAGGAAGACCCACCCTAAATATGGGTGGTGCCATTCCTTGGTGTGGAGTCCCAGAGTGAATATAAAGGAGAAAGGCAGCAGAGGACCAGGTAGTTCTCTCATGGCCTTCTGACTGTGTATCCCACGTGACCAGGCTGCTTCCTGCTCCTGCCCCCTCCCCTTCCCAGACATGATGGACTGTATCCCCTGAAGCTGTGAACCAGAACAAACCTTCCTTCCTTATGCTGCGGCTGTCAGGTGTTTCGTCTCAGCTGTGAGCAAAGTAACAAACCGCAGCCAGCTCTGCTGCGTCCTGGTTATGACGTTTTCTCAACTTCTTTACTTCTGTCTTCCTGTCTGTCAGGTGACTACAATACACCCACCTGCATTGGCTCAGGCAGCCACAGACTTGGAGTTTCTCATAGTTCTGGAGTTCCAAGTTCAAGGTACTAATGGTGGGCTTCACTTGTGGTGGTTTGAATGAGAATGTCCCTCATACACTCCAAGTGTTTGATTATTTGACCCCAGTTGGTAGTGCTATTTGTGGAGGTTTAGAGGGTGTGGAAGGATGTGATGGAGGAAGCACATCGCTAGGGCAGGCTTTGAGAGTTCTTTTTTGAAAAAAAAAATACTGAATTTTTGTGTTTTTCATACAGGCCATCTCAATCAATCTTAATCATCTTTATACCTCCTTCTTCTCTGGCACCCTCCCATAGCCCCCCCATTGGAATTCATACATTCTGTCATTTGTGTTAAGGCCTACTGTGGCAAGTTAGTGTCCCCAGATGCCCCTCAGAGCAAGTTCATCTACTGAGGTCTGGTCAGCCTATCTAGAGTCCCTCACTTTAAGAAGATCAACTCTTCCTCACCCAGCAATAATCAGTTGCCAATATTTCTTCAGCTAAGATTGGGGTCTGCGGTCCATTTCCCCAGTTCTATCCTGGGTTTTTGTCTGCTTGTGTTTGCATGGGTCTTGTGCATGCTGACACCTTTGCTATAGGTTCATCTGAGCAGGGTCCCAGGAGCCTGTAGGACTCTGTTTCCATATTGTGGCTTTGTTTCGTTTCTCTCCCTGCTTCTTGTGGCTGCTTAAGATGTGAGCTCTCAGCTCTCTGCTCTGGCTTCCTCCTGCTACCATGCTTCCCCACCACAATGGACTCAACCCTCTGAAACCGTAAGCAAAATAAACTCTTCCTTCCACAAGTTGCCTTGGTCATGGTGTTTTATCATAGCGACAGAAAAGTAGCTAACACGAGGCTGCTCTCTCGGCTTGTGGGCATTTGTGGTTTTACCATGCACTCACCTGATCTCTCTCTCTCTCTCTCTCTCTCTCTCTCTCTCTCTCTCTCTCTTCCTCATTTTTCAGAGTCATCAATCCCATTTCATTTGATTGGGTCCTGCTTGTTTGATCTTTATTGCTTCCTATGGGTTCTATCTCCAGTCACAGTACCATTGACACTTCCACAGAAGGGCTCTGGAGAGACATGATTCAGCCCTTGCACCTCTAATAAGTGATGAGGACAGTTCAAGGACAATGAAAGGTAGATCCCCAGAGTGCATTCAGGAGGGGATGTTGATGATGGGGACACAGGAAGGTGCCTCTTCACACAACCAGCCAATGGCACTCTTAGCATGTTTCCTCTGCTCCTTTTTCTAAGTGGCAGAAACTTCAGACTTTTCCATAAACCCCCTAAAATTTAAGCATTAGCTGAAGTCCTTAAAACACCAAACACGTCTAAGGAAGAATGTATCTGGTGGTCACATACAGCCTCTTGGTTGTCAGTCTGCAGGACCATTCAATTCTTAGCATACAAAAGACGCCCAATAGGCATCACTCTCTCTGAAGATAAGGGATGCTTACATGCGCCTTGCTTTCCTTCTGCTATTTTCTGGAATGAGGTCATTCCCTTGTGAAGTAGGGCAGGACCTCCATAACCACGACCCCAGGCTCCTCACACCAAAGCATCTTTTCAGAGGCTGCTACATGAACTGGAGTCCAGCACCAGTAGCCCTCTGCTCAGCAAAGCACTTTCATTGATGAGATCTGATAAAGGTCAAAGTAAACTCGGAGTTTCTTTGGGGCACAGACGTACAGATGGGGTATGTTTTTTTACTTGTTCTGCTTTTTTTCATGTCACTGTGACATATTCTTGAGGGAAACAATTTTAAAGGAGAGAAGATTTACTTTGTATCATGGTTCATGGTCATTTGATTCTCTTGTCTCTGGACCTGTCAGGAGGCTGAACATCATGGTAGAAAGGGTATAGTAGGGACAAAGCTGCTCATGTCTACAGCCAGTAAGGGGAGGGAGAGAGAGAGAGAGAGAGAGAGAGAGAGAGAGAGAGAGAGAGAGATGGTCTCCAAAAACATACCCCCAGTTATTTGTGTCCTTCAACTAGATGGCACTTTCAAAAGTGTTCACCACATCCCAGTAATGTTGGCAAATTATGAATCTATCAGTGGATTAATCTCCTGATTAGGTCAGAATTCTCATGATCTGATCACTCAATGATTGGCTCCACTCACTGGAGACCAGGTCTTTGGAGGGGAGATTTTTCTACCCAAACCATAGCATGAGGGTCACTGTGTAACACCACAGATGCTTGGGTTTGCAGACAGTTGTCCTAGAACACAGAGCAGAGGGAGTCCCAGCAGCATATGTTATGTTTGAATCTAAAATGCCCCCGGTTGGTAGCAAATGTTTGGGTGCTGTGGGACCTTTGGGGAGTGGAACATTGAAGGCTGTAGCCCAGATCCTGCTTCCTGCTGCTTTTTTCCTTCACATGGTGTAATTGTTGCCACATGCTCCCATGGTCAGAAACTTGGCTAAGTCTGCCATGTGGTCCTAGCTATGATATGATAGACCGTCATCCTCTATAACCAGGAGCCTAAATTAATCTTTCTTCCTAGGAGTTGTTTCTATCAGAGATTTTGTCAGAGTGACACAAAAGTAGCTAAGAACGACATAGTGCTGGCTTGAGCCCTGAGAAAAGCTAAGCAGGAACAGCTGACCCACCCTCAAAATAACCACCAAACCTCTACAAACAGATGCACAATGCCAGCACGATGACCGTTTCTAGCTGGTAGTGACTGAGTGGATAATGAGTTCATCCATTCTAAGAACTTGGAACATCACAGGTCCATGGCAGGCTCTATGCAAGGGTCCTCCCTCTATGAGAAAGTGAAGCACGGCTTCTTATCTCTCAGAATGAAGCTTATAAGAACAGCTCCCACACAGAGAGGGCTATCTGCACATACTCCAGAAAGCTCATAGAAACCAGAATATTCTGGATTCTAGGCTCCAGAAATAGAGGCAAGATTTGGGGCAAACTTTTCCTCCTGGATAGATTCCAAGCAATCCCAAAGTCATAGCATGTAAGCATTAACCTTGACAATGAATCAGTGAGCATATCTGATGGATATTTGGAAACACCAAGTCTTCAGCTAAGATCTAAGGCAGCCCTGGAGAGTGGCAGGTGGGAATGGGTTGCCTATTAGGTTTTCCTACAGACTGTCATTGTTTGGTAACCAGAAGTAGCAAGCTACCCCAAAGTCTAGTGAGTCTGGTCCCCATGGTTCTATCCAGAGACTTTTAGGCCTGTGTGTGTGTGTGTGTGTGTGTGTGTGTGGTTGGGGACAAGCTGGAGGAATATCTAAGCTCTCTAAGCTCATGGTGAGATGAGGCTCACTGCTCAAAGGCCTTCTGTGCTATTCCTTAGCTGCTACTAACCACCACCCAAGCCACTGGCTTCAGTCTCTGGCCATCTACTGGTCTAACAGTCCTTCAAGATTCTCCCTGAATGGCTCCCCTTAGATAGTGAGGTTTCCAACAGGTGTTTCAGCAGTCTCTCTGTCTCTCTCTGTCTCTGTCTCTGTCTCTCTCTCTCTTTCTCTCTCTCTCTCTCTCTCTCCTTTGCTCTCTGGGTGGGTTTCTCTGCTCTCTTTCTCACAGTGTAATTATTATTACATGAAAAAAATAGCTTCTTGCACCTAAGAAAGGCACTCTCTTACTCCAGTAACTAGGAATTTTCAATGGCAGTCACTGAGCAATTATACACTACGATTTACACTATATCCTCCTGTCTGTTCTTTGACAAAACGGGTCCCTATTATTAGTCAGGCAATAATCAAATGCCTAAAATAGGCCTATAAAAGATCCCCAAACCACTGGAATGGGTTGTTACCAGGAGTTATGATACAGTTCAGGAGCAGGTCTCCAGCAAAATACACAACCACATGCAAATGTGATTTTTTTTAAAAAAACACAAGCTGCATGACACAGAAAAGGAAAGGGGTCTGGGGACTGAGAGCCGGAAGCCTCACACATTAAGCCATAGTTCTTAACTCAGGGTGTTCAAGGCCTTTGATGCAAAAGGCAGTTCATTGGGAGTGACTGAACTTCGTCACCCAGGAAACCACTTGAAGGGGTCAGAAATTCTGACTAACTCCTAGATTCATTTCCTCTTCCTGGCCTGTTTGTAGCTTTGTATCCCAGACACGTGTGTGTGTGTGTGTGTGTGTGTGTGTGTGATTTTTCAGTTTTCTTATATCTACATACATTCTGTTATATTATTGAACTGACATTTCTCTTTAGAGATATGTATTCAAAATAAATAAAATTTTAAACCCATCTTTTAGAGTGGGCAAGCATATGACATCACCACAAATGGGAGATCAGTCTCCTTCCTTCCCAGCTGAAATGTGAGTTATCTCTGCTCTCCTCTGCAGTCAGGGTATTCTCAGTGCCCGCATGAACTCCGACCCTGCTCCAGGGTTGTGTTGTGGGTAGAGAGGCTGCACTTCAATGAGGGATCGGTGGGAGTAGATAGGCGGCTCTGTGTGTGTGTCTGGGATTCCTGCTCACGGCATGCTTTGTCATTAAGCTTAAAGAAGTCCCCTGTCTTCTGAAACTATTCTGCTTCCTTCCAGTCATCTCTTCCCTAGTCCTTTGTATACAACAAATGTCACTTCCTCTGCCCATCACCAGGCAGGGTAGGAGCACGGGTCCATCTCCCTTGTCGCGCACTGTCTCTGGACTAGAAGAACACTCCATGGAGGTGTCTGCACCCACTTAGAGTCAGGTTATTGAGATACTCTTTCTAGCAGAACTTTTTGGTTCCTGTTGGGTGACAAATTGGAGCCATCATTCCTAAGGCCATTAGGACCTGCCATCTTCTCTCCTTGGCAACACAGCCACACATCACAGAGTCTGAATACTTGGAGAGCTGCTCAGAGTCCTCACTTTCTTCATGGGACTTTCTTTTTAATTTTTAATATCTTTAGTTTTGAGAATTTCATACATCGAGTATTGTGTTTGCATTATTTCTAGCCCTTCCGATCTGCCTCCAACTCCCTCCCATGTCCCACGGCTCCCTCTCAAGTGCATGTCCATATATATATTACACTGAGTCCATTTAGTGGTGCTCATGTGTTCTTTAGGGATGTCCATTTGTGATTGGATAACCTCTCAGGGAACTATTCCCTGGAGGAACCTGATTCTCCCTCCCTCAGCCTCCACTGATTGCCTGTATATCTTGAGGTGGGACCCCGTGACATTCCTGCATCCACTTTGGCATGTCAGCTGGCTTTGTCACACGGATCTTGTTAGACCACCATTCTGTGGAGTTTTCATGGGTGCAACTTCCCTGTCTTGTCTAGAACGCATTAACTAGCAATGGGTGTCTTGTCCCTCTGGCTCTGACATTCTTTCCACCCCTCTTCCGCGATGCTCCCTAAGCCTTAGGGTGCGTTGTAGCTATGTCACTTAGGGGTGGGCACCTCACAGTCATTTATTCTCTGTGTTCAAGCAGTTATGAAACTTTGTAATAGTCTCCATCTGTTGCAAAAAGAAGCTTCTTTGAAGCATCTTTCTTCGTACATTCTTCTATCCTGACTCAGTGGCAGAAGCCCAATTCCACTGCCACATTTAAGCAACGTATTGACCACTCCAGTGCTCAGTGTTCTCACTGTCACCTGGGAAAGCTGAAGCTGTTGCCTCCATGGCCCAGCCTCATAGTCATGATGACTGAGGTGGGAAGGCACACTAAGTTCCAGCTTGGTCCTGGCATATAAAATAGACCTCCCAATAGCACGGTTCCTATGTCACAGACCCCCGCTGCTACTAGGCAAGCTCAGAACATTCCTGAAGGACTTGTTAGCCTCTGACTTTGTTTAACAGAAGCAAGCGTGTCCTCTTCCCAGTGTGCCAGTGTTTGTGAGCGACACTGCTCCTCTTCCCAAGGCTAACCTAGGTCATCCTGACCTTGGAAGCTTCCCTGGGGTCCAAGGCTTTAAGGATTGACTGGTCATAGGCTGTGTTCTCTATCATGATGAGCCCTTATCTCCCTTCTAGCCCACCCTACCAGAAAACCCTCCCATCCCAACCCTAACCAGAGCTGAGATGCAGGAAGTAGGTCTCAGTCTCCACCAGCAATGGAAGGCTGTTGGCATCCCAAGGGTCTCCCACACATGTGGTCAACAGCTGCAGGGTGCTGTTAATATGCAACTTAGAAGAAAGTATTACGTCCAAAGATCCAGTTCTGATGAGCTCTCTGCCAAGTAATTTCCTCTTTTATAGATCATGTCTAAGTCTTTTTTACCTATACAATGAGACTCTATCTTTTATTCAACAGTGGAGATGTCTTTTAAATTTTATTTTTATATACAGAAATGGGCAAATACCATAGCTATGCATCATGGATATATTCCTGGGATTAGCTTCTTTTCTGGCTGTGCTCTGTCTGTTGCAGCTACTCAGCAGTACCTTTGCAGCAGGAAACAGTGTGGACCATGTGTAAATAGATTAGCATGACTGTGCTCCAATAAAACTTTATTGGCACAAACAGGAAATAGGCTATATTTGACCCACCAGCTATTGTTTGCCAACAATAGCTGTGGATTGAATGTTTGTACCTTCCATTCCCATGTCGAAATCCTAGTCCTCAACATGATGGGGTTTAGAGGTGGAGTCTTGGGGCTGAGGAGACAACTAAGTTGGTAAAGGCCTTGAAGCAAGCATAAAGACTTGCATTTGATCCCCAGAACCAATGTGAAAAACTGGGAGTGGTAGTACACACTTGTAACCTGAGTGCTGGGAGGCCAAGACAGGTGGATCTCCGAGACTTTCTGGGACTGCCTGTTTAGCCAGCCTGGCCTAGTTATCGAATCTCAGGTACCAGTAAGAGACCCTGTCTCAAAAAAACAAGATAAATAACTCCTGAAGAACACCACCAAAGGTTGACTGCTGACCTTATACACATGTGCACACATGTGCACCCACTCATACACCACCCATACAAATATACACACCTACACCCACACATACACACAACCCAAGTAAGTAAATAAAAAATAAAAGAGGTAGAGTCTCGATGAAGGAAGTTAATAGAGAGGGTGATGAAGCCCTCACAGTGGAATTAGCACACTTATAAAAAGAGAGCTCTTTCTCTTTTTGTCATGAACACTATGATTGCTGCCTGAGTCCATTTGGGCTGCTATAACCAAATGCCTTACACATTTATCTATTTATGGCAAATAGAATCTTTTTTTTTTTGGTATTTTCGAGACAGGGTCTCCCTGTAGCCCCACCTGTCCTGAAACTCGCTTTGTAGACCAGGCTGGCTTTGAGCTCACAGAGATCCGCCTGCCTCTGCCTCCCGAGCGCTGGGATTAAAGGCGTGCGCCACCACCCCTGGCTGGCAAATAGACTCTTACTGTTCACAGGCATGGAGGTCGAAAAGTCTCCATGGTCTGGGGTGGTCTGGGGAGGGCTCACTTCCCACAGATGGCAGCTTCTGTGAGTTCTCACTTGGCAGATGGAGCAAATACTGCTCCCTTGGCCTCTTCATGGGCACTGACCTTGCCATAAAGTTAGACCCCCTAATGCCATAACTACCTCCCAGACACAATACCATCACCTTAATGCCATCACCTAGGTAATTGGGTTTCAAGAGGAATTTTGAGGGGGTACAAGTAACTGAGACCAAAGCAGTGGCCATCTTCAAACCAGGACGAACCGTACCGTGAGACACCAAATGCCTGGCACTTTGACCCTGAGCTTCACACCCACAGAACTGTGAATGACAAAGGCTCATTTAGTTCACATAGTCTGCACAATACTGTTGCAGCGACCCTGATATAACACAGGGGATTGCAGTGAATCCACAGGTATAACACAACAACTCAAGGAAGAAAGAGCCATCCCAAGAGCCAGCCGTGCCCTTCTCACCAACTGGACTCAGGTTTGCTTCTCCAAGAGGTTGGCTATCATTGTCATAGCCACCTACGTCTCATCATTACCCCTTCAATTCAAGCTGTTATCTTACACAACAGACTCCTTAGGCACTATCACATAGGACAGTGGCTTTCAGACTTTCTTGAAGTCTGCTAGTGAAGCATGCTCAGATACTCTGGTTTGTTCTGTGGACAGAGGCCAGAGCTTTGGGGGCCTTGAAGGCAGACTCTGAACTCAGCCCACCCAGATCTCTACATCCTGTGTGTGCCCAGTGGTCATCACTGAGGCACATCCCAGAAGTCTGGGGCCTTTTCTGAAGTTGGTTTGGAAAATTCTCCCCTGAACATGCCTTCATTTTCCAAGATAAGTATGCAACCTCTAACTCGCCACAGATAACCCAGGCCCTTCTCTACAGTCCCTGGGATGATGACAGGAACACAGCATGTCTACTGATAGTGCAAGGCACGTGAGAGGAGAGGATGAGGTGGTACATGGCTCGTTTATTCGTAAGCACAACTGGAGGTGCCTCTGTGGGCGGAATCTAGAAGGAAACAGGTTGTGGGAGATGATCACTCATGGGACCTCATCCTTGCTCCCTGGGGTACTCGGGCAGGTCTAATCACTAGAATATTCTTGACTCCAGTGAGTATTTCCAAGAATAGACCTATTTTAGTTTCTGCTTTCTTTATTGTCCAAACTCTATCCTTCCAATGATAGGCAGTTGATGTCCTTTCCCCACCTCTGGGATCTAGATCCTACTGGGAAGTGCAGTTGGGGCCAGAGGTAGGGCTGTGGAGCACTCAGCTAGGAACCCAAAACACTCAAAGGCAGACAGAAGTCTCTAGAAAATGTCCTGGCTTGAGCCCTCCCCTTACGTACCAACTGTGGCCTCCTGATGCACTTGTGCTAAGGGGTCAAGTTCTCAGTGGAACTTCAGGCAGCAGGGGGCCTACAGGGGAGATGGCGAAGGCGGGAGGTCCAGGGCTTCAGCTGTTCTCTGCGTGGTCCCTGTGGTCTGGGAAGCTCACTTAACCTGACTCTCATTATACACTGTGCAAAGGAGAGGGAAACAGTCCTTCCTTAAGCTCACTGTCAGAATCTTTGTATTGTTTATATGGAGGGTGGAAATGAAGACGCTCGATCATGGCAATGGTCCTAGCTGCAGATTATGTTGTCCACTCCAGATTATGTTGTACAAGGGACAGCTTGTAACATCTGGAAACATTTCTGGTTGTTACAACTGGGGCACATGGGAAGGTGTTGCTGGTATCTAGTGAGCAGAGGCCAGAGGGGCTGCTTAGCTGTTCTCCAATACACAAGGCAGTCCTACAACAAAGGCTTCTCAGACTTGAAGGTTAGAGTTCGAGGAACTGCCCTCCAGGTGACAGATAGTATGACTTAGACAGGGCTGGCTGGCTGTCAACAGTGCCTGAGGTAGGTGCTCTGGGTTGGGAGTGAGGTAAGAAGGAAAGGTTTCAGAACCCTGCCGGACCTTCTCTGGGATTGGGATTCAGAGAATTTGTTCACAGTGAGCAAGAGGAACACAGGCCTCGACATTAAAAGAATCATTGCCCTCAACCAGCAGTGGGAAATACCAACATTAACAGCATTTGAAGAAATTCTTTAACCCTCCCCCTCATCTCATTAACCTAAGCTTTCCTGCTGAGATTCCCCTGGGTCCCTGAACCCTCACTGCTTAACGTCCTGGCCGCCATCCTGGGTTCTGCACCCTTTTTCAGACCTGAGGGACCAATCCATGGCAAATCACTGGACGATCAAGCACCGCTACCTCATCTCTCTTGTCCCCAGTCACCCCCATAGCTGGCTGCAAGCAGAGTAGATCTGGCCATGGATAAAACCATTCCATGTCCTCAACTAAAGACACTGAGATAATAACTTTCCAAATATTGTCTTACGAGATACTTATCACTGTAAAACAATATTTTGTCACCAAGCAGTGAGCAAGTGTCAGTATCGTCTTGCAGATACGTGAGGCTGGGGAGGGAGGTGAGGTCATCATGCAGCTGGTAGATCTGGAAGAAGTGGTGGATGGGCTGAGACTGTGGCCTTTGAAGAGTCAGCGAGCGGCCTTTGACACTGGAGCACACCTTACCAACAGCAGTTTTCAGGCTATGGTCGATGGTACCAAATCGGAAGCCACATACAGTTTGCTCTTCTTTTATCTTTGACAGAGGCTTGCTAAGTAGCCCATGTTTGATCTCACTATGTAGCCCAGGCTGAACTTGCACTTGCACTCAAGCTCGTCTTGACTGCTGGGTTGACAGATCTGGGGCCCCAGGCCTGGCTTAGAGTTTGATCTTAACGTGGAATGAGTAGGGAACATGACTGAAGCCAGGAGAAGAGGGTGCAGGCCAAGGATGACTATACGATGATCAAAGTGAGAGAGCAGAGGGTCCTGCCTCATTGGAAGGGGAGCACTGACTTAGGAGCAGCTCTTCACTGAAAATGAAGTGGACAGTGGCGCCCAGCCACATGCGCATTGGGTGGAGTGTGCATCTTTCTTTGGCCTCCGATTTCCTTTTGTTAATAGAGTGAGGGTCTCGACTATGCTGAACTCCTGTTCTGTGGACCCAGGATTCTGAGCCTAGGACAAGGAGAAGAGGAAGAAAATCATTTACTAGAGGATTGAAGGGTCAGGTCCAGGCTTTCTACCTCACAGTGTGGCCAGAGAGCTACAGATAACCGGAAGCTGATCAACTTCATCCCTGATGCCCCATTTTCCATCAGAACTTCTTTAGAAATCCCCAGTCCTCAAGAGACCCATTCTAGAGGGATCTCAATACAGCAAATGCAGACGACTATGAATATAAGGGGAGCAGAAACATGGCATGTGCATTGTTTTATTTTATTTGGGAGGTCGGGGGAAGGGTAGTGTGAGGGTCGTAGTAGCAGAGGGCTGGTGTGACATAGGAGACAAGTCCCTCTTGTTCACAGGTTCAGCAAGTTGTGGCAAATGACAAGACATTTTACTCAGCTGGCTCCGCCCAAACTCTGACTCTTCCAATTTCCAGTAACCTTGTGATGTTGGGCCAACTCTCTCAGCTTCTTTGTGCTTTAACTTTCTGTTCTATGAAATGGGAACATAAATAAGGTTGTTGTAGGAATTAAGTCTACACCATGTAAAGTGCTCAGAATACCACCTGACACAGACGGAAGTCATTGCTGTTGTTAAGCTTCATTACCCCCAGGAACACGTTGTGAGAGTTAAACAGGACAATATAGACAGTCCCCAGTATCCGTGGGGTTACCAGCACATATGCCATATATAGGCAGGCAAAGCCCACTATGTTCAAGAGCTTACATTTTAGTGTAGAAAATGAATTTTGAGTAGTGTTTTTAAAATGTAATATCATGGCTGAGTGTGGTAGTATACATCTTTAATATCAGCACCCAAGAGGCAGAAGGAGGCAGATCTCTGTGAGATCAAGGCCAGCCTGATCTACATAACAAGTTTGGGGGTGGGGGGCTGGAGGTTAGAGCTCCCACATATATTTTAGCTCATTAAAATGAGCATCAGGCAAAGCCAGGGAAGGGATTTGAACAGGGTCATGACATCGTCGGCTTTAGATCATATCACCTGCTGTGGTAGGAAGACTCCAAAGGCTGAGGTGAAAGAGACTCCTGAAGGAGCTGTCACAGCAGCTGAGGATGCCATAGTCACTGCTTGGATGGGAAAGCAGAGGCGGTGTCTGCATCTGTGATGCAGTATGAAGGGGAAGCAGGTGGAACTGACACATGGATGGAATGTCACCTGTGAAGGTGAGAAGTAATTGTTAGTGTGACTCTATGGTTTCTTTGGACCTAAGTATCTGGTAGAATCGTGTGACCGTTTACTGACTTAGTTGCTAAAGGGACAAGGGCAGGTTCACGTGGGCAGCAGAGCAGTGACCCCAGAGTGCTAGTTTGAAGTTGAGGGTATGGGCACACACTTGTAGTCCCAGCACTCAAGAGGCAGACACAGGAGGACTGCTGTGGGTTTGAGGCCACACTGGCTACAAAGTGAAAACCAGGCCAGCCAGGACTACATAGTGAGACTCGGTCTCAAAGTACAAAACAAAACCAGAGTCCCACTGGCAGCATTTGAGCTGGATTTCAGTTCTCCAACTGGAGTTACTACATGAGGTGTAGAAACCTCAAACAGTATGTCCAAACCAACCCACTGCCCCCAGTCTGAAGCCTGACTGTCCAGTGTCCACATCTCAGTTAACAGTCTTGCCTGCCACCCTGCCAGATTCCAAGAATTCTGGGAACTAACCCAACCTCTAGCCATGGGAATTCTGCCTGTGCAGGGCGCCTCATCCCTACCTCCAGGCCTCCATCTTCACAGCCTTTATTTCAGTACCTCTGTCTCTGCCCAGCTGGCCTCCACATTGATCTTTCTACCACCAGAGTGGCTTCTGATCCAACCCATCCCACAGCTATAGACTGGTTACTAAAAACAGAGGACCATCTTCCTTTTCTGGGTGATGTGGAATAGTCAGGATGCTTGGGGAACCAGGTGGTACTGTGTACCAGCATGTGGCTAAAGGGAGGTCTTCAGTGATCATATCTGTAGGACAAAAGTTCCTGATCTTGAAAGCTAAGATTGCAGATTGAAGTACTAACTCCTAACCTCCTTGGCTGTGTTGAGTCATGTGCCCCTAGAACGTTCTGTCCCAGCTGGAATGTACTTGCTTTATTATGAGGATAGGACAATAAGTCTTGCTGTGGGCTGACCACTGTGTATGGTCTCTAGAGGTTAAGTCACAAGACCTCTCTGAACCTTATCTTCCATGAGGCTAAAGCATAGCCATGTTTAACCTGCAGAGTTGCCTGAGGATGAAAGGAAACCTTGTGGTGCCAACACACTTAGCAGGACACCTGATGGAGAGGGGTTCGCCACTAACCATAGCCAGGCAATTGCTGAGTCCATATCAACAGCCACGGTACAGTCTCCCACAGGGGAAAGAGCAGCTTTGAGACACTACAGTCATTTGAAGTCCTTCTTATTAATTTTATACAGAGTTATTTTGTCCATTTTTTTGTAATTAGATGCTGTAAAAAAATTTAGTGATTTTTTTCTCTTCTTTGTAATTAGAAATAGCGATTAGACCATCTTTTATATTACATGGCATTTTTCCTTTAAACAATTGTATACATTTTGTATTCTTTGCTTTTCTCTACACAGACTTTAATGAGAATGGATTCATTGTGTGTCATAATTTGCCATTATTATAGTGTGTCATGAAAATGAGTTATTTCCGTCACAGAAATATAATACCCAGTGTAATGTATTTTTTTTCTGGTGGGTTTTATTTTTTCCCTCCGGGGACAGGAGAGATGTGTTTTCCAAGTGTGGAGCCCACTTGAACCTGAATGGCTGGGTGGCACGGTTCAGACTCCTGAAGTCTTTGTGCTGTGCGGGGTAAGCTTCAGGCAGCCAAGAGGTGAGAGTCCACATTTCACTGAGGACACACACACTTCTAAAGTGGTGGGTTCTCAGCAAATACTATCTGTTCATGCCAGACAGGGTAAACAGAAGGAAGTTGTTTCTAAAGATGTAGAAAGGAGGGGCTGGAGAGATGGCTCAGTGGTTAAGAGCACTGGCTGGTCTTGCAGAGGACCCAGCTTCAGTTCCCAACACCCATATGGCAGCTGACAACCATCTGTAACTCCAGTTCCAGGGGATCTGATGCCCTCTTCTGACTTCCACAGGCAGTGCACTAACATACATGCAGGCAATACATTCATACACATACACCAAAAAAAGACATGGACAGGGACTGGGGGTGATGCCGAGAGGCACAGTGCTCACTTAGCATACAAAAGGCCCTGAATCTGATCTCCAGCACTGCAAAAATTAAATAAATAAATATGTACATAAATACACAAATAAGTAAAGTAAAGATCTTGGGCCAGGGCTGAGTTCAATAAGGATGTAAGGATGCCTTACGTGTCTCTGCTGCTGAGGGCACTCCACCCATGCAGAAGACACTACACTTGATGGTGTGTGGCACAGCTTGGCCTACCCACAGAATGTGCTTGGGGCTGCCAGCCAGGGGGTGTGGCCTGTCTGCTCCAGCCTACCAGCTCACATGACAGCTAAGGCAGAGAAAGGAACAGACAATATCTCTCAACACCTAATGATATAGCTGTTCCAAGCAGCCACAGAGTGGCTGGGCTCCCCTCTTTTTTCCCTCTCACCAACTGAAGCATTCTGTCATTCCTGGGGCAGAGATAGAATTTGGACATGTATGGTGGAGGCAGGTGAAGGCAGAAAGCTGTCAACTGGTCATATTGGCATTGGGGTCATCTGGTTAAACAGAGTCCGGTGGAGGATATGCTACAGGGCGTAGCTTGTAGCACGATCCCTATGACACACCGCAGACTGTGGCTGGGGTGACTAGGACAGCCCCCTCCCCTAGGCAGATGTTACACTGGATGCTCTGAAAACCACTCCAACCCACCAGTATGTTAGTGGGGCAGCTGGGTCTGCAGGGGTCTGCTGGAGAGACCACCCTCTAAGGCCAAGTCAGAAGCCAAAACCCGGGATGCTGCTGAGCTGCCCTCCTCCCTCCTGGCTGGCAGAACCTCCCACTCATCTCCTCTCCTATTCTCCTGGTAGCCCTGGGAAGCACTTCCCTGGGGGACAATTCTAATCATTTCACAGAGAGAAAAATGAAAGTTTCTGAAATTGGCCTGATGCCATATCTCAACATCTGGTGTGAGTCTTGGCACCTGCTCAGAGTGAAGATGGGGCAGAGTACATAGCCAAAGGCTATAGCTGGGGTGGGAGTGAGCCCATACCTGGCCTGACTCAGAGCTTAGATCCCAGCTCTGTCCCTTATGACCATGACCTTGGGTAAATTACCCAAATTCATGGTGACTTAGTTTCCCCATGTAGAAATTGAGGATAACAGTAGATGAACTTACAATGAGGATTAAACAAGCACCCTGGGAGCCCACAGATCCTTCAGATCAAGCCCCACATGTTCCTTTGTGGAGTGGTCACAAAGGTGCTAAGTCCCATGTTGGGGACCCCTTCCAAAACTTGACTGTCTGAGCTTCGGCCTAAACAGATCAGACCTTTCTGGACATGCCTCTGGAGGAGCCCAGCTATAGTTTGGATGGAAAGGCATGTATGTGTTGAAGACATGCTTATGGGGTGGGGTAGGGTGGGGTGTGTGTAACCTTTAGGAGATAAGGGCTAGAAGGAGATCTTCAGGTTATTGGGAGAATGCCCTTGAAAGGGGCGATGGGACCCCAGCCTCTTTCCTCGCTTTCACTCTCTAGTCACAAACCCTCTTGTATGCTCCCTCATGAATGCTACCACACCCAAAGCAACAGGCCAATGAGTCACAGACAGGAGCCTCTGAAACTGAGCAGAAACAAACCCTTTTTCTTTAGAGCTTACTCCAGTATTTGTTACAGTTGTGGAAAGCTCACACAGGTGTTTTCTCTAGTTTCTAAAGAGACTCACATCCGCCCAGCTATGGCTGATCTAGAGCCACTACAATTGAGGTACCTGCCGCTGTCTGTCTTTTAGACCTCAGAGCTTCCTCCTCTCCCTGCTCAGCCTGTTCTGTGGGAGAGGTAAATCACACCTGGTCGTTGAGTCTGGAAGGAAAGGGTGTCTCACCAAGGACAACCACTTAGGTAGCCATTTGCTCTGGGCTCCCAAAAATCTCAGCGTACCACTCACCCCACTGTCAAGTGTCCTGATCAGCTAATCCCCCAACCTTCCTTGAAAAACACAGCCCTCCCCTCAGGAAACACTTCCCCCACATGGTCCCCTCTTGCTGCCCTAAATGAATTTTTGGTTCTCCCTAGCTGGGGACCTGTATTTAAGCAGTTCAAAGTGACATTTCATCATTCATGCCTAATGCCAAGTTGCAGAGTTACGTCAACATGCGTCCCCAGGCAGGGTCCCCACCCACTCTCTCTAGCAGACACCCACCCCAATGTAATTGTTTTGGATCCCCTAAATTCATATGTAATTCAAGTTGGAGCGATGGCTAGATTCCATCTGCAGGCAGGGAATTATTAGTATGACTTTTTGGCGGCATGACAGTGATGTTTCGACAATCTATACATATTGATTTAGGTCGATAATAAACAATTTGATTAGCCTCCCCATCCGTGGGCTGTCATTTCAATCACTGGCAAGCCCAGCAGAGTGGAAGGGCGCAGCACGCACAAGTGGCAGGAATTCTCAAAATAAGAAACTCTGTGCTGATTAGAGGCCTGGCTTCAGTGAATTGGACAAGACAGCTCGGCTGCCACGTTATTAACTCCCTGAGAAAATCCCGGCCGTCCCCGGGGCCAGCCTCGTATTCTGATGGGGATCGATAAGCAATCTCCGGTGTATATGGAATTCAGACTCGAATCATTTGTCTCCGACTCCTTTCTCCAAAGGGAGCACTGTGGTCCAGACCTGGCACCCCGCCCCACCCCCATCCCCTTTTAACTAATGGCCGGCCGCGGCCGCGGAGGAGGCTGGCGAATGGTGAGGACCTCTTCCATCATCCCGAGGGCTCTCTCAGGTGGGCTAATGATGGTAATGGCCTCCTTGCAATTTTTAAAAAATGCTGCCTGCCCCAATGTCTTGGGGGTGAGTTTGGTAAGTGATGAGCATGTCCCTCAAAGACAGAAAGACATATGTCCTGGCAATGGGCACCCCAGGCCTCTCCATGACACTGTAACATCAAGAACATGGCCTCTGACCAGCCTCTGTGGTAAGGCCGAGGGCAACACCCCTGGGTGGACAATGCTAGGACTGTGTCTGGTTCGCTAGGCCTGTGACTGGTTCGCTAGGACTGTGTCTGGTTCGCTAGGACTGTGTCTGGTTCGCTAGGACTGTGTCTGGTTCGCTAGGACTGTGTCTGGTTCGCTAGGACTGTGTCTGGCTCACTAGGACTGTGTCTGGTTCACTAGGACTGTGACTGGTTCGCTAGGACTGTGTCTGGTTCTCTAGGACTGTGTCTGGTTCGCTAGGACTGTAACTGTTTTGCTAGGACTGTGACTGTTTTGCTCTAGGACTGTGACTGTTTTGCTAGGACTGTGTCTGGTTCTCACTAGGACTGTGTCTGGCTCACTAGGACTGTGTCTGGCTCACTAGGACTGTGTCTGTTTCTCTAGGACTGTGACTGGTTCGCTAGGACTGTGTCTGGTTCGCTAGGACTGTAACTGTTTCGCTAGGACTGTGACTGTTTCGCTAGGACTGTGACTGTTTCGCTAGGACTGTGTCTGGTTCGCTAGGATTGTGTCTGTTTCAGGAAGGCTCCAAATGTCCCTGTGAGCTGCTGTCTTGGGCTCCTGGTCACTAATTGGTGGCACTCCATTAGAGCCCACCTGACACCTGTCCTGTGGTTACAGGAGGACTCTGGAGGACACTGAAGGTGGCTGGTACCTGCATGTCCTGGCAGGGTTCCTGGTCTCCTGTTTGCCCACCATAGAGGGGAAGTGTGATCCAGAAGTTAGGACAGGCCACCCTAGGCATTTCCTTTAGAGTTTCTTCACTTTCTTGGACTTCAGTTTCTCCACGTGTGATCCATGGTGAACACTCTCTCACCCATCTGTGATGAATACCAAATAAAACAGTACAGGCAGAGGGCCCAGGCCAGGGCTGCTAGCACAGCAGATGCTGAATAAATAGCTCTAGTGCTGACATGAGTGCAGCGAGCTGAGCACTTTGCTGTTTACATGTAAATGTTTTCATCATCAGAGCCTCCTTTAAAAACAGAGACCCTGAGCAGGCCTTGGGCATAGCTCAGTGGTCAAGTACCTAGCTAATAGGTGACAGGGACAAATACAGTTCTGCCTTGGTGTGATGCTGGACATCTGGCTACAACCACTCCTATTGGTTTTCATGTCTGAGGAACCCCTAGGGCTGTCTGGGCCACTTCAGAAACCACTGGGATAGTGGGAAAGTGGTAATGTCCAGAGGCAAGAACTTCAGCCCTAGCTGGAAGAATCAAGGCCTGTTCCTTCCTTGAGGCCTCAGTTTTCCCAGCTGAGGCCACCTCAGCTCTCAGACTGCATGTTTATAGAGGAGGAAAGTCCTTATGGACTGTGGAGTTCCAGAAAACTGAGTGTCCATAACACCAATCCCACAGAGTGTGGTCTCCACACTGTTGCATATAGAAGAGCCCCAATGGCCACTCAGGCAGGAAAGGCCAGAGGCCCCAAGTCCCCATCCCCATGAAGTAGCTGACATCTCACCCAGAGATCCCACATCCTGGAAGGAAAAAAAAAAAAAAGAAAATAGCAGTGGCTGTGAGGACTGGATTTGGCTGTGAGAAACAAAGACCTAAAATAACAAGATTTCAACAAGATCAGACTTTATCTCTCTTCTACATAAAAGCCGGGAAGTTGGCTAGCCAGTCCTAGAGTGACAGCTCAGCTGCATGCAGTCCTCAGGGACACAGTTTCCTCTCAGCTCACTGCTCTCCATCCTTAGGGTCACAGAAGCCTGTTCGTCTTCACTTTCCAAGATGGCAGCCAATGGATCAACAGTCCAGGAAGTGACATAGAGGAAGCCACAAGAGATTGGGACAGGGGTGCAAGCTAACTCTGATCTTCCTAAGAAACCTTTTATTCTAAAATAGTTTTAGATGTACAGAAAAATTTCAATGATAATACAAGGAGTTGCTATCATACCCACAATCCTGTTTACCCTATTATTAACATCTTAGGCTGTAATAATGCTACCACTATTGACTAAAGCCCATGTTTTGTTAGATTTCTTAGTTTTTATCTAACTTCATTCTGTTCCAGGAGCTCATCAGATACCACGTGGCAGGAGAGCTGGTTCTGCAGAATGTCCCTCAACTGGAATAAGTTTGTTCATCTCATTATTAGACTGGAGTTATGGGCTACGGGGAGAAGATGACAGAGACACACTGTCACTGTATCATAAGAACATCTTAGTGGCTTCCAGGTTTTGATGATTAGGAGCAAGGCTGCTGTAACATTTCATGCATATTTTGTATGACATACCAAATCTTTTTCAAAGAAGAATCTGTCAATCATTTGCATACCTCTGCCCCACAAGGCTCATTTAGTTGGCCACACTTAGCTGCAAGGAAAGCTGGTAAACATGGGCTTCATTCTGCACCTTGCTACAGTGCAAGAGTTTTCCTACAGCAGGAAAAGAGATATGACTATCAGTATTCTCAGTCAAGGGGACAGATGGTGCAGGAAGAAGGTGGCCAGGGGGAAGGAGAACAAACAAATTCTCAGCCCTGCCACTAAGGGGCCCAAGAAAATGTTGACCAACTGTCCTGGGTCTATAAAACAGAGCTTTGTGGTAAGGAAATACCTAGTCATTCATTCATTCATTCATTCATTCAGAAAACTGGATTGAGTATCTTGAGGGACAAGGTAAGGCCCATGGTCCTTCTGAGGCATATTCCAAAGTCCTCCAGTGATGCTAGGTGGTTTGGATCTCAATGAAGAAAGGACAGATGAGAATCTTCCTAAATTTCCATGTTCAGAGCCCCTGTGCAGGTGATTGTAACACCAGAGCTACCTCTTCCAGAGTCTATGGCCTCCCAGACATTCCTCAAGGAAAGCCCTTCAAGGAAAGCCAGAATAAACCACTAGACCTAGGTTTCAAAAGGGGTTGGGTAAGCAAACATGCTGCTTATCAGTACAAATGGTCTTTTCAAGAGTTTTCTTCAATCATCTGTTGGGGAACTTGAAAAACGTTTTTCTTGGGGACAAATCATCTCTAGATGATTCTAAATACTAATATTTAGGGCTACGGAAATGTCTAGTTGGTAAAAGGTTGACACATAGCATGAAGACCCGTGTTTGAATCCTAGCACCACATAAAAAGTTGGGCATAGGAGGCACATGTCTATAATCCTAGCACTGAGGGGAGAGGCAGGGATCCCTAGAACTCATTGGTCAACCAGCCTAGTCACACCGACGAGTTCCAGGTTCAGTGAGAGACCCTGGCTCAAAAATACAGTGGGAAGCAACTAAGGAAGAAATCTGATCTCAACCTCTGGCCTCCATATGCACTTGCATACATGTGCATGAGAACTTGTGCACATACATACACACACCTACACATATGTACCCCTCTCTCTCTCTCTCACACACACACACACACCACACATATAAGGTAAAAAGCAATTGAGGAAGGCACCTGATATGCCGACTTCTGACCGCTACACACAAGGGCACACATGTGCATTCATACATACACCACACACAAAAACATACCTACAAACACAATCCTAATGTGGACCCAGTGTGGTGGTATACCTCTGTAATCCCAGCACTTGGGAAGTTGGGGCAGAGGATGGAAAGTTCAAGGTCAGCCTGTACTATATAGCAGGACTCTGCTTCAAAGCAAACAACAAAGGACCCTCCTATTTCAACAAAAATCTTAACTGGTATTTCCAAGTCTTCATTCCTTGAATGAAAATGTATTCTCTTTGCTTCCTCATTACCCATAACCGGTGTTCACATGGTAATTACACACTATTTGGTCCTGCTTTGCCTTATTGTGAATTGGATGCAGGTTCAGCTAGCATCCAGATGTGAACTCCTCAAAGGATGGGACTTGGTTTCCTTTGCTTTGTCCAGGATGCCCTGGTTTAGGATGGGGCATGGTGGGCAGCCTCAAGTCCAGCTCTCTTCTCTACCACACTTTGTACCAGCTGTTGAACTCAGCAGAGCCTCAGTCTCTATCTGTGCAATGGAGCCAACCGCCTCCCCAGGTGTGTGTAAGCCTGCCTCAGAACCAGACTATTTGTACACGCCCAGAAAGCATGGGATGAAAATAAAAACAGATCCCCCCAGGATCAAAGGAGGAGTTAACGCTTGAGTGTGCGAATGCTTCTCTCTGGGATGGTGCAGACAGTTAACAAGAAAAGGCTGGAGTTATGTTAATCCCCATTAATATCCTCAGAGGGTGTGGGGGAAGAAGATGGGCTGGCGAGCCTTGAAATGCAGGCAGACCCTGCTTTTATCTCCTCTGCTACAGCTTTATTGTGGTGAAATACATTCACATTAGCAGAGGGCAATCACCTTAAATAGACGACGGGAGAGGCGTGAAATGGCAGCGGGAATCTTCAGAGCATCTGCCTGGCCGCCCAGCTCTGTGCTGTTTGGTGTCTGTACCACAGCTGCCTACAGATGGGATCGCGTGGTGCTGTTGATGGATACTTGTGTGGTTAGTCTGCATTAGACTCAATTTATCCCCCAGCACTCATTGTTGCTATTGATTGATTTTTAAATTAGATGAAGGCAATCAGTAAATACCACCCAATCAAGTTCTAAAAACATACAGGAGATTAGACAATTTAGGGTAATCAATGGAAATATTCCTTGATTTGCTGCCACTCAATTCTGACCATAAATTACAACTATAACTTGCAAGTTAGTAAGCTATAAAGCAAGTGTATGTGACAAGAAAAACTATAAGAAATGAATTAAGGGGCTGAAGAAGGACCAACGATGGTATCCTGTAATGAGGCAAAACGACTCGGGCTGCATATTTTACATTTTCTGTTGGGTAAGGAGGAAAGCTAGAGATGGGTCTGTCCTTTCAAAACATCAAGAAGCCTGGCCAATCCGTCTGCTGGGAAGTGGACAATAACTGATTAACCTAATTTTGTGGTTGCAAATAAATGTCATATAATTTTAGGCTCAAAACCCCAAGGTTTGTTAAAACCCTCACCTACCTCACAGACACTTTCAAATGCTAATTTGAAAGTCACACTTCCATACTGTTATTTCCTACAAAGTCTGAAATGTAACAATAATTAAATGTAATTTTAGACCAGCACTTCATACTCTTCAAAGCTATATTTGTCTGATTGTACAATCTGCCCATCTTCCGTAATTTTAGGGATGCTCGTTTGGATGGTGGGTTTCTTTCTTTCTCCACCCATCCCACAGGCATTGGGGGGTAGGGGAATCTAATCTGCTTTCACAGGCAGAGACCCTACAGCAGCCTGCATTCCTCGCTTCCTTCCTTCACTCATTCATCCAACAGACAGTGAGAAGCAGATGGGTGCTTTGCGTTTTCGTCTCTCCTTTATCGGCACATGGACAGGCTTTGTGGAAATGGGAAATGACTTATCAGACCGTAGTATACTCTTCTGCCAATGATCTGTCTTAGATCACGTTCACTGAGGGACCAGCTGGTGGCCCCCTTCCTCCAAGGGCTATTCCGAGTACCAAATGAGGTCTCCTCTGGGAAAGCAGTATACTCATGCAGAGTGTCACCCCAGGCAACCAGGAACACTGCTACACAGAGACCCGGGCATGGTCAGGCATGCTGCACCAGGTATGGCTGACCACTGAGCTGCAGGCCAGATGTGGCTAGTCGTTGGATTTCATATCACTTACATGGTGTTAAAACTTTTTTGAATTCTTGGTTAATATTTTAAAAGAAGGACATTTCCTGGAAAAGGTCCAGATTTCCGTATTCACTAGGAAAATGAGGTGTTCGTTGTGCCCACATTCCTACAAGACCGCTACTGACTAGGGCTGAACATTAACCCTTGTGAAAAGGGTGCTTGGGCCTTACCACTCCCTTCAGCACCCTTCCCTGACTCTGTTTGCTCAGCTCTGGGAAGACAATGAGCTTAGTCTGTTCTCAGTTCTTATCCTGTCTTAATAGTTCCAGGATATGAAAGCCTGTTCCCATATTCTCTATAAGCCCTGAAGTAAAGGACCATTTCTCTTGACTGCTCCTCAAACTTCAGCTCCCTGGGGGACCAGGTTCTGTCTTATTATTATCTTGCTTCATTGCAGCTGGTCCATGCAGAAGTGCGTGCCCAGGAAGTATGGGATGGATGACTGAGTGAGAAGAAGGCTACTGAGTTCTGTAAGATGCAGTTCCCAGGGTAACTCGGGAAGAAGTCCGAAACACCTGGCGCTGGTCTCCGGCTCAGTAGCTGAGGTTGCCTGCAAGAAGGGACCTGTGGATGCTGGTCAGGGAGACTTAGAGCACAGGAAGGTGAACGTGACCGGCACGCACTCCTTCCCAAAGCCTCTACTGCTCAGGAATGATCTTCCCAAGCTCCTGAAACAGGAGGGTGCTGGCGCAGTCCTACCCAGTGGGGCAGGGCTTCTTTCCTTTGAAGGCTACAAACACACTCCTGCTTTGTCTTTTCATTGTCTCTTCAAAGCTGAGGGGTAGGGGTGGCGGTGGCTGACAGCTTACCTGTGACTCAGACTGAACAAGGGAAGGCTGGGCCTTGGTCCTCACACTCATGGCCCCAGTCTGGTATGCTCGGCCTTGACTTCACAGCTGTTTCCAGGTTGGCCGTGATGGTCAGATGCTGGCTTTCTTGAGACTTTTGCAAGAACAGAAGAGCATCCAACAAGGAAATGTTTGAGTGTGGCTTCCAGAACTCTTCCTGCCTCTAGTTCTAGAATTTCCCACCACCTCTGAACGGAACCAAGGCAGCCATTTCTTCTCAAAGGTGAGCAGCCACAGAGCCGGGGTGCGGGTGGGGGTGGGCAACCTGTCTGACTCTATACTTTGCTTGTCTTCCATATTTTTAAGGGAAGATAGTGGGTTATTTCTTTCTCTCCCCACAGGCATGGGGTTTAAGGGAATCCAATCTGCTTTCAGAGCCTCTTGGAGTCTTTTAAAAGAAGCTTTGCCAAGTTACTAACCTCTCTATCTCAGTCTTACTACCTGTGAAATAGGGAGATTAATAGTGGCTGCCTGTCTGGGCTACTGAGCTAGATGGGTGCATCCAGTTCCTTGGGAGCTAATATTTGCTGAGTACTTACTATGTGACAGGTACTGTGTATGTCCTGGACATTCACAGTACCAGATGATACCTGGTAGATGTCCTCTGTCCAGTCAGCTCTTAACAAAACAAATATCCTCTTGTATCCCTGTAACCTCAGAAGTGAAGTTTCTTACAATTTCCCATTTTATAGAGAAACTGAGACATAAAGAGATTGCACAACTTGCCCAAGATGAGGCAGCTGGTAAGTAAATGGTCTGAGATCTAAATCATACTGCTTGACCACCCCATTTGGCCCCCATTTTCCAAGGGCTTTGTCTGTAGTATTGGTTTGAACTATGCAATGCTGTGATGCCTGCCGAATCCTACATTGTGGGTACCAGCAGTTTCATAAGGATGGGTGCTAGGTAGACTCTCTTGAGGAACATGATGATGATGATGACTAGAATCCTACATGTGAGGCTATGTCCCAGGCTGCAGGTTTGGGCTCTGGCCCCAGGCCAGTCTCCCCACAGTCCTCAGGGGGCCAGGGAGCTTTAGAGGGATTGCCTGGGAGGTGACCAGGGGAAGTGACTTTACTTTATCATGATACAGGACTAAAAGGGCAGACCAATTAATCATAGAAGTTTCTAAAAGTGCTTTTATTTTGCCATTTAGTATGCCAGCGAGATCATTTCCCTTAATGTATACTCCTGGTATTAACACGCCTTAATCCATCACACGCTGTATTATGAAATTACTGGGTTTACTCCTGGGTCCTGCTGAAGATCATTAACCCAACTCTTCTTGGGCCGTCCATCATCAGAAGGATTACCTCACAGGCCCAGGGATCCCTCTCCCTGCCTGTGTGTCAGGGCAGCTGCAGCCATTTTTCTTTACCTCCCTGGACAGCTGGGGTTGCTTGCATTACTGAGCAGATGGCTCCTGAGGAGCAGCCATCACCTCCCACTCACCACCTCTCCTTCCCCTGACCCAGGTTTCCCAGGGGCAGCTGAGAGAGAAGTGGTCTCCACCCAAAGTCACCCTTCCCCACTGCCCTGGCGCTCCAGCTAGCCAAGGGCTGTGTTGCTATGGCCTTAGCCTGCCAGGGACTTTTGTGTCAGATTCCACCTTCTTGAGGCTCTTCTCTGAGGCTGGGGGAGGGGGGGCAGCAGTATTCATCCTGGTGTTAACTAGCTCCAGGCTTGCCTTGGGTCATTCTCGGACGGACGGACGGACGGACGGCCTCACCTGCCTCTAGCATGTGCCTTGTGCTTTCTACTCCAAGGCCTCATACCCACAGTGTTGCCTTCTTCTTTTTTAATTTTAATTTTTCTTTGAGATGGGAGCTCCCTGAAGCCCCAGCTAGCTTGGAAATCACTATGTAGACCACACTGGCCTCAATCTCACAGAGAGAGATTCACCTGCCTCTCTACCTCTTGAGTGCTGGGATTAAAGGCGTGTCCTACCACATCTAGCCCTTTTAAATTTTATTTTATCTTTTTTTTTAATTTTTAAAAATTTGGAGCTGAAGAGATGGCTTAGTGGTTAAGAACACTGGCTGTTCTTGCAGAAGACCCGGGTTCGAATCCCAGCACCACATGGCAGCTAACAACTGTTCGTAACTCTAGTCCCAAGGGGTCCGGCAGCCTCTTCTGACCTCTGCAGGCATTGCATGACATGGGTGCACTTACCTACATTCAGGCAATACACGAATACACATAAAATAAATATAATAAATAAAATATTAAAAAATTATTTATTTTTATTTTATGTGTATGAGTTATGCCTGCATGTAAGTGCATCTGTGTCATGCAGTGCCTGCACAGGAGAGAAGAGAGCGTCAGATGCCCTGTAACTGTAGTTACTGACGGTTGTTAGCCACTAAGAATAGCCAGTGCTCTTAACCCGGAGCCATCTCTCCAGCGCTCCCCTTTTTAATTTTTGAGGAACTGTCTCAACTATTTAGTTTACTATGCTGCACCATTTGTTTTACTTTTATTAGGTTTTAATTAGCAAGTAAACGCTGTGCACATTCACAGTACATGAAATTTGGATATATGCATACAATGTGGTATAGCCGAGTTGGGGCATATGCCTACCTCATGCTGCGTGTGCGTGCATGCATGTGTGTATTGCAAACACTGACAATCTGCTCTCTCGACAGTTTTCAGATACAGAATACCTTGTCAGTAGCTGTACTTAGCATGTCATACAAATGTCTTGAAATGACTCTTTTTGTTGAAATTTTGTTCACCACCGCCCCACATTCTTAAACTCCAGCCTCTGGCAACCACTATCCAGTTGTCTGTTTCTGAGTTTGACTTTTTCAGATTTGAGAATCAAGTGAGATCACGGGGTATTTCGCTTTCTGTCCCTGGCTTATTTCACTTAGCATAACATCCACCAGCTCATCCATGGTGTCACAATGAGACCATTTCCTTTTCTTTTAAGGCTGAGTATTTATTACCCCACTGTAGATGTATACCGTTTTCTCTGAATTCATTTGTCTGTTAATGAACACTTAGAGTGACTTGTATCTTAGCTATTGAATAATTGTGTCTTAGCTATTGTAAATAATGCTGCGATGGGCTCTCTGCAGTGGCATAAGGAGTTCTGCTCATCCGATGTAAACCAGGAGTGGCAGTTGGTCATTTGGGCGTTCTGTTTGTTCAGGACCCCCGTGTTCCCAGTGGCCACGCTAATTCACATAGTGTGCATCCCACCCCATTTTTGAAGTCCAGACCTTACAGATATCCTCACTAACGTGTTGACTCACCCACCCTATGTATCCATTGGCAACCCTTACTGGCTCTACCAGGAGAAAGCATCTCAGACCATTCCCCCTTTTCCCTGACTTTCCCTACTCCAATCCCAGGACCAGTCTTACTGGTCTCCAGCCCAGGCCTCAGTCCCTGCAATGCTTTTCAGCACCACCAGGGGAGCTTTTAGAAACGCGAGTCCCTGGGCATTGGAACTGTCCCATTTGTTGATCTAAGTGCAGCACATGGGTGATTATTCAACAAGATGTTTACTAATATGTGTGAATTTACACATCCCTGAATATATTTTATATCTCAATCATTTTTCTTTTCACAGTGCTGGGATGGAATCCATATATGTAGGGAAGTACCCTACTACTGAGCTGCTACCCAGCCCTTTATACAATTTCTGAAATAGGGCCTCTCTAAGTTATTTAAGTTAGCCTTGAACTCATCCCTCAGTCCATGCTGGCCTTGAACTTGTGACTCTATTGTTTCACGCTCAAGCATAGCTAGGATTATATAAGCGTGTGCCACCAGGTCTGGCTATACCTCAAATTTTAAATGAAATAGGAAAAGAATGCAAATCAGAACCAATCATTCTCATCCTGAAAATCCTCTAGTGACAGAAATCTTGTCCTTAGATGGAACTCTGGAGCCCTGACATGATCAGCTGTCCTCCCTGACCTCAGGTCTTGTTGTGAGCTCTGCTCCACACTCCAGACCCCTGTCCCACTCTGCAGATCTAGAAAGACCCCATGCTCAGTCCAGCCCCCAGTCCTTTCCCTTTGCTATGCCTTTGGCCTGGAACCCTGCTCAAGGTTTCCTCATAGTCTCAATCCAAGGATACAGCCTCAGCTTATCCTACTCTGCCCTGGATAGTCCAAGTACCCTTCCATCATCCTCCATGCTCTCTCACGTTACCCTGTCTTGTGTCTATCATGGCATCCCATGAACGCTACCTGCAGTCATCTTGCCTCTGTGTATGGCATTATCTTCTTGGCTTGCAAGGTCCACCAGGGCAAGACGCACATATGTCCAGCTGACCTGTCTCCCCAGGACCCTGCCCATCTCTTCCTGTCCTTGTCCACCCATCCTTGACCCAGGGAGATAATAACGCTAAGTGGACACGGTAGCTTTGTGTCAGCTCTGTCCTTACTGTAACTGAATACCTAATGTGAGCAAACTAAGGAAGGGTTTCCTGCTCATGGTTTCGGAAGGCTCCTCTCTCAGCGCAGGCAGGTGTGATGCAGAAGAGCTCAGCTGACTGCAGCTGGAGAGGGGTGTGCAGTAACAAGGAGGGGCCAGGAGAAATACAGCCCCGAGGACATGCCCCAGGGACTCCCTTCCTCCAATGATCCTTCTCCTTGACGGTTCTAACACCTCCGTTCACAACAGAGTAAGCCACTGATCAAGTCAGAGCCCTCAGCTATGCCCAAACCAGCATACAGAGGTATGCTGTCAAGTTGACTATCCAGACTAACCATCACAGGGTCTCAGAGAGGAAAGGAGATTACCTTAAAAAGTACAAATGAGGGAGGAAGCCAAGGCAAAGAAAGGAGCAATTCAGGACTTGTCAGTGAATTGGAAAGGCTGAGGAACCAGCTCAACCCCATGGGGAATTCTGGGACTGTGGAGACACTTGGGGGTCATCCCCTTGTTTGTTCACTGACTGCTGTCCGCTTGACTGAAGTTGCGCTCCACCGCCCTCCCCCCAACCCCATACACATACCCACTGCCTGGCTACATCCTCATACAAGCCCCCTTGGTGTCTGAGGTAAAGAAATGGTTGGGATGGGACGCCTTAAAAGGCCTGTCTAAAGCTGTAGGTCAACTCACAGGGGCTACAGGAATGTAGGATGGGTGTCAATAGACTCTTCCAGAAAGTCATTGCATTACATTTATAGGCTTAAGCTGGCATGCAATAATACCTCATGCTACACGCCAGTCACAGCCACAGCTGTGGATTAGCCTCTGTGTACCCTCCAGGTACCTCCTTGTCTCAAGGGCTATGGGCTGTTGGACAGCCATGGGCCAAGCAGCCCTCCCCATCTGCCTCTCCCAGGCCTTATCCATCGTCTTCTTCAAGGCCAGGGCTGAGGATCCAGGTGCCATGGTTTGAATACCACGTGTCTCCCACTGGTTCATGTGTTCAAACACTTGACCCCCGGATGCTGGCACTGTTTTGGGTGGTTGTGGAACCTTTTGGACATAGTGCCTCGCTGGAGGATGTAGAGACATAGGGATGGGGCTTGAAGGTTCTAGGCCAGCTCAGCTTCTGGCCTAGTTCTGCTTCCTGATTACCAGTCCCATCATGCTCCCACTGTGACAACTGGAAGCCTCCACAGCCCCCATGCCTTCTCTAGCATGATAGACTATATCTCCTGAACTGTAAGCCAGAATAAATTCCCCCCTCTAGTTGTTTTTGTCAGGTTGTCTTTCACAGCAAAGAGAAAAGGAACTCATTCTCCAAGTGGTTGTTGGGCTATTGGCCATCGTTGTTGATAATCTTCACTGGTCTTTGCTTAGAATGTACTGAACTTACTAAAGGTCCTTGTTTTATTTCATCCTCACAGAAGCCCTGAGTAGTAAGGGCCACAAGTTCCGACTTGATAGCCAGGGAAACTCCAGAAGCATAGCAGCTTGCCCACTGTTCTATGGTAAAAAGAGCACCCCAGATGTTCAAGAGCTGACCAGGTAAGGAAGCATTCACCACAGGACGGCCTCATAACTCACCTGCAGCCCAGTGCTTGCCTCTCACTGGGGCATCTTAATTGCCATACTAACCACTGACCTGGCCAGTCCATCCTGTCTGTCCCTACAGAAGGCTCATGCCACAGTCTGCTCCCTTGTGCCCTCTGGAACCTGAGCCTCTCCTCAGAGAGGGGGATCCTGGACTGTGGTAAGGGATTCTGGGCAGCCACTGACACGGAACAATGGTCAGGCCAATGCATGCCAAACCTGTGGAGGTGCCCCCAGGCCACGTATCAGGGCATCTCGGCTCTCATGCCTGAAAAAACTGGGCACATCAGGGGCACCCGAAGCTTGCAGCCCTGCTCCCAGGGCTTCCTGCCGACCAGATGAACATGTCATCACATCTCCTTTTCAGCATCTTTGTCCCTGATGGATCTTTTCTTGGGAAGGAGCCAGGGTCTCAGAAAGCAGGGTCTCAGGGGAGGCACCATGTGCCACTGACATCCTCACATTGGCCAAGAAAGCGACATAGTAGTAATGTGTTGCTTAGAAGGTTTGGCTGCTGTTCCTAAATCAGCAGGGAATGCTTGGTTACATATTAATGACCAAAGTACAAATTGTTCTGGAAAAATTTGGTGGAAGGTCAAAAACCACAAGATGGTTAGCAATGCCAAAGGTCAACAGGCAGCTGGCAAGGCATGAGCACAGGCTGCTAGATTTTGTAATACTAACACCAACATGTCCTAACTGGTCAGGCTCAGAAACTCAACAAAGGAGAGTGTGGTAAAACCGCACTGACTGGTAGCTCAGGCAGGCTGGCCTTCCGGGATTTCCATGAATGGGACATCTGAGCTGTGGCTTACTTGGTACAGAGGATAATCCTGGGAAAGACGCCAAGAGGCCATGTCCAAGACTTCTATCAGTCAGTTTCCATTGCTACAACATAATACAAGGCTAGGTAACTTATTAAGTAAAAGGGTTTATTTAGTTGACAGTTTTTGACACTGGAAATCCAACACTGGGCAGCTTCATTGATTTAGCTTCTTGCAAGGGCCTAATGATGAATGGGACATGTAAGGGAGAGCCTCCCAGAGAATGGGGAGAGGTCAGTCTTGTTCTTTTATAACAGCCCTCTATCCAGAGAATTAGGCAAATCCCTTCCAAGGGCAGCATCCCCAATGATCTAAAGACCTTCTACAAGGCTCACTTCTTAAAGGTGACCACACTGGAGACAAAGCTTCCAGCACACCAGCCTTTGCAGACAAAAATACCTGTTACTCTTTTGGTTGCCATGGTTTTCATGTGACAAGAGACAGACAAGCAATCTATCACATTCTGGACCTGGCAGGGGAGGGGACATTTATTCCCCTCAGGTGACATTTCAGACAAGGAAAATGTGTGCTCTCAATAGGTGCCAAATTTCATCTTTTTCTGGACAAGGTAATAGACATGTTTTAGAGTGTTGCATAAGGCACCTTGAGACCATCAGAAGTGATTCTTGGCCTCCCAGCATGACTTGTCTAAGGATCATAGCTGAGGTTTAAATACCAAGTGGCCATTTCCTGGTCTGTGGCCTTGAGTTCAAAGGAAGGCAGAACCTCCTGGAACAGCTGTCTGGCTACAAGAATCAAAGATGCATGTTGTATGGCCTTCAGGTAACTTGCCCAACATGTCCTTTCCTCCAGTCCACCCATGGTTACCCCTTCTCCATCAGAACTGTGGCTATTTCTAACCGCACTCCATCTAGGATTTTCTTCTAGTTTGCTTTCTGTTGCTGTGTTAAACACCTTGACCAAAAACAACTTAGGGGGAAGAAAGAGTCTATTTTAGTTTATAGGTTATAATCCAGGATTGAGGGAAACCAGGGAAGGAGCTCAAGGCAGAAACCTGGAGGCAGGAACTGAAGCAGAGACCATGGAGGAATGCAGCTTACTGCCCTGCTTCTTCTGTCTTGTTCAGTGACCTTTCTTATACAACCCAGGCCCACCTGCCTAGGGATGGCACTGCCCACAGTAGGCTGGGCCCTCATACATCAATTAGCAATTAAAAAACGCCCCACAGACATGACTACAGGCCAATCTGATTGAGTAATTGCTTCACTTGAGGTTTTCTCTTCCTGGGTGACTAAGCTCATGTCAAGCTGACAGCTGAAGAACTAAACTACCACTGGCTTCTCAGCGGATCTTCTCTCACAGCCTCCTGTCTATTTACATCACAAATCTGCCTTTACACATAGCTATTTGGTTGCTTCCTCTCTTGCATCTGGTCTGTGTCTCCAACCTGTCACTAAACTCTGATGGGTGGATAATTTTTGTGTGTGTTGCTCATTATTGTATAACTAGCCAATGCAATCGTAGGATGGAACGATGGATGGACAGATGAATGGATAGATGGATGGATAAATAAAGATGGAGAGAATGGCTGGATGGAGGATGGGTAGACAGATAGATAAGAACGGGTAGATGGAGGATGGGTAGATAGATGGAGAAGGATGGAGGAGAAGGATCAGTGGATGAATGGATAGATGGATAAGGATGGATGGAGAAAGATGGACGGATGGAAAAGGGTGTATGGAGGGAGGAAGGGATGAAAGGTTATTGTGAGGAACAAGTGGGAATGCATGTATGGGAATGGTTTGGAAACTGTGAAATACCATATTAATGTGATATGTCACTGCAAATTGTTAGTGAAAGACCTTTCCACACATTGTTATCTCTAATCCTGTAGCTCTGCCTCCTAGATACTGTTATGCCCTTGTACAGATGGAGAACAGAGGTGCTAGCAAGGTAAGTTTACTAAGGTCACAGAGCTGGTATACAGTGAGTTCCAAGCCCAGCTAAGTCTGTCTGAATGCTTATACTCTTCCCCAAACCACCACAAAATGACCATGCTGTAAAGTCCTTGTGCTTACAGACAAGTGTCCAGTGAGACGCCCTTAAATGGAATGGCCCATAGTGACCCCTGAGGCACTTTGTCTTCTTGAAGCTTCGTCTGCCTTTCCTCTCACTGTCAGGTGTCCCTCACTGCCACCATTAAGGAATCTTCGTTTAATAGTGATTCATCTCTAAGGAACCACTTCTAATTACTTCTAATACGAAACCAATTCTTACTAAAATTGGGTATAAAGCACGAGTCAAGAGTGTCTTGGCAGGGAAAGATGGTTGTGAGAGTTGAGATTTGGAGAGGAAGCAGTGTCTAGATAAGTAAGTGCCACTTGCCCATCTTGAAGGCTCCTTTAAAGAACTATATGAAGAATAAAAACGAAAGTGTGGTAGGAGAAACAGCAATTTGAAGATACAGCTTGTGTTAGCTGATTTTTATGGTTGACAAAAGACCTGACAGAAACAACTTAAAGAAGGATTTATTTGGGCTCACAGTTTCAGGGGTACCAGTCCAGCTTAGTGGGGAGGGAGGTTGGGGAGGTTCCATCCATGGTGACAGAGGCTCCCTATGTGGCAGTGGAGGCTCAGTCTATAGTGGTGGAGGCTCCCTCTGTGGCGGTGAAATCTCCCTCTGTGGTGGTGAAATCTCCCTCTGCGGTGGTGAAGGCTCCCTCTGTGGTGGTGAAATCTCCCTCTGTGGTGGTGAAAGCTCCCTCTGTGGTGATGGAGGCTCCATCCCTGGTGGGAGCTTCGGGGCTAGCTAATTCAGGTCTTGGCACATCAAAAACCAGAGAACTTGTGCTGAAACCAGAAGCAGATGTCACCTTCAAGGCCCATCCCGAGAAACCCACTTCTCCTGGCTAGACCACAGTCCCCAAAGGTCCACAAACTCCAGAAACAGCTTCATCACCTGGAGACCAATCACATGAGCCTATGGGGGTCATTTCACGCTTAAAATCCTACCAGATGTTTGAGATGTTAGTTTAGCTACAGTTTAAGCTGCAAGCTCATTAGGAAGCCAACACAACCTCATTGTGCTTTCTCATTTAATCATCACACAGCCCTCTACAGCAACAAGTGTCACTATGCTTGTAGCACAGAAACGAATGCCAGTTCAGAGAGGGTCAGGACTTGACCCTGGATACCATGACACACACCTGGATGAAGTCTGGTTGCCGTTTATGTCTTCTCCATGAGGCACATCTGTATTTGTGGACACTGGACAGCACTCTCGCCCTGCACCTGGAGCTGTTACAAAGAGCCCAAAAAACAGAACCAAACATGGCGTTAATTGAACTACAAAATACCCTGTGGGTGGGGATGAAGCAGGAAGGTGCCACCTTGTTTGACCTCCATCAGGGATGAGCACATTGGGCAACTGAAAATTTTCACTGCACTGTGTGTGTCTGCAAATGACCATGTGTATTGATTCTGAGGTTAAAAATACGTATTTGTGAGTAGGTAAATAGCAGATAGAGAATTCATAAGAAACAAGGACTCACTGCAGCTGGGATCCCAAAATCCAAACAGACGAAGCAGAGACATATGACAACAGAAACTGGAGCGAAGTAGCCGTGAGTCAAGAAATGACAAGGAAAGCCAGCACCCACTGCGGTCTCGGAGCGATGAGGAAGGCTGGTTCCCCAGAGCCCGGAGGAAGCCCCACCCTGCTGACAGCTGGAGGTCAGACTCCAGGCTGCACACAGTTAGAGAATGCATTCTGCTGCTTGAGGCCAGCCAAACAGGCACCTGTACGGCAGCCCTAGAAACTGACATGCACAGAACACACACACGTGTCAGCCTAATGTCAGAAACGACAGGGGATGCTGGAGAATCCCTTCCTGCTGGAGGATCAACCCTCCCTCAGCCCTGTAGCCTTGCCTCAAAGATCAAAGATCAAAGGAGTGATGACCTCATCTGCAAGAGATTTGGGGAAAAGAAATGTTTTTGGTGGGTTGTTTGTGCCATCTTTGGGGCTTATGTTACCTTGGGGCTGCCTCACAGCTCCAGGTGAACTGAACTCTTCACACATCCAAGCAAACACTGGCACAGAGCTGACCACACCTCTGCCCAGACTCTGCTCACGCCAGAGTCCTGTCCTTCAGTCCAAAATTCTTCCAAGACTTCTCCCAGATCCATTACTCACCTGTGCAGGGCCTCTGCCATCCTGCACCAAGCCTCTGCCCTAAGGATGCCAGTCAGAAGGCCCATTTGTAGAGCAGGAATGGCTGTACACTCGCTGTTTACTCTGAACTTGGGTTTTGCCAAATTCCCTTTAGAGCAGGCTGGCAAGAGGTGCAAGGTGCCCACACACTGCTGGATGCCTCTGTAGTTTGATGGTTCAGAGACCACAGACAGGAGGGTCTGATGGCCAGAGAGGGGCCCAGAGAATCAGAAAGCCCTCTTTCAGGAACCCAGGCCTTTATTCTAGTGGGGAAGGCACTGCCCAGTACAGTTCTCCTCTCTAACCCTCTCTAGAGCCACAAGGTGGCAGACTAGGGAGGACAAAAGAGATGTTAAGCCAGGATCACACAGGACCAGGCAGGTACCAATGAGGATGCCTGCTCAGGGAATGCCTCCAACTTCTTTCTGGCTTGTGGTCTCACCCGAAAAGTCACTGCTTCAGTTATTGATGCCTTTGTTATGTCACATGCAAAGGACCTCATCTTATGGTCAGATTCAGCTTCTTGGCTTTTTTAGATTCTCATCCTGGGAGGAGCTCTGACCCCAGGAGAGGGGAGAGGCCCCCTCAGGGTGATGGAGTAAGAGATCCCCAACAGCAGGTAGAGCACAGATGGGAAGCTGGTCAAACTTATTTACACAGAGCATCAAGAAGATGAAAGGCACAAGCTGAGATGCGGCTGTCACTCAGCACACCGTAGGTGATTGTGTCCACGCCTCTCAAGCCTCTGTGTCAGCAGAAGATCCCAGCAAGGCACTGCAGTTTAGAGGACTGTGCATCTAGAGATCCTCTATAGGAAACCTGCCACATGGGAGAATATTTTCCCAGGATCCATTGACCCTGGAAACTTCCAGAACACTTCAAAGCAGGAATTATAGAACAGAAGAGCAAGAGAAGAGTTGCCCAATCTCTTTATTTAATATTAACCACTTTATGTTTTGTCTCTGAGTTCTGAGAATACTTACTTCCCACTCACTCCAAAGTCAATTGTCCTTGAGTATATGAGTGCCTGCTTTGTTGATGCTGGACGCACCATGATAGCTTTGAACTATGGTCACCTGAGGGAAGGGTGCTTAGCTGGGGAGGGGCCTAGTCCTCGGTCGCTTTTTCAGCATCACCTGATATGATCGGGGGTCACAAACAAATGGCATCAGGACCTGTCCTTGAAGTGCCAACTTCATTGGGATAGAAACTAACAGTGCTCAAGAGAAATGATACAAGCAGCTAACCGTCAATTCTGCTGGGCTATGACTAGTGCAGTCATGCCCTTCCTTTGGGGAAAGTAGGATGTGAATATTATATAGACTGCTCGATTCTATTTCCATTTCTTTTCCTTTGCTCTCACCTGTGTCCTATGATGTAAGCAGATAAAGGTATGGGATCCCATTTTATAAATGGGCAAAGTATGGCTGACATCCAGCATGGGGCTCTTTCCACCCACACCACCTTCAAAGCAGCAGGGCCAGGGGTCTGTACCTCTAAGGGGGAGCTGCTGCTTCCTAATGGAGCATCTGCCCCCAAGGCTGCTAATCTGCCCCAAGTGGAAGACTTGGAGTTTGCCAGATATTACCCTTTGTGTGGGTTGTACCTCCTGCCAGTCACAAAGCCCATTGTTTCTCTCCAGCTGAGGAAATAGCTGGGCTCCTCCATGTACTGATTAGTGTGCAGCTCCCTAGGAAGGTGGCAGGACCCAACTGGAGTGGGAACGCCCCTCGTGTCATTTGCACAGCATGGGAGTGTTGTGATTCCAAAGGTGTGATTCAGAGGCTTGCCCCCCAAAAGCCAAGGTGGAAGAAAAGGCTGAAAACAAGAATCAAAGTTGACACAGATTACCTGGTGCTTGCTGGAGCAGATTGAGGCAGCAGGAGCTGCAGGGGCAAGTCAGGCTGGTCCCATCTCCGTGGTGCTAAGGCTGGCCTGGTGGGTGGGGGCAAGGGCAGAGGAGATGCTCCAGTGGATTTAACGTGGATATCATTTGGAAACTCTAGGATGCAAAGATTTATTTGCATAAAAGTCCTGATGCCAGGCCACAGCCAAATACCTGAAGAACTTGTTTAGAATGAAGACAACTGGTTCTCACCTTCAGCAACTCAGAAATGGAAAATCCAGCCTGCCACTAGGGTAGTCATATTGTTATCTGACACCAGGCATGATGCAAAGCCTGCTGGGAAATCACCATTCATTTTGGCAGTTCCTGCTGTTTCACAGAAGAGGAAACTGATCCCAGGAGAGAAAAGGCTGGGGCCAGGGTCCTACAGAGAGATCTGGAGACAAATCTTTCAACAATGTCCTCACTCTTCCTCCTTTGATTCATAAATTCATTCAACAAACATTTGTTGGAGACTGCTTTGTGCCAATACAAGATTAGGTACCAGAACATCCATAATCCTCCCCAGCAGAAACAAGTAGGAATGGGAAGGACCAGCACTAGTCAAATAGCCACACACATAAATGAAAAATTACAACCGTGCCCAGAAGCCCACCAGACACAGTCTAGGGAGACTTGGCATTGCACATAGGGGGCACAGTGTCCTCATCTGTAAAATGGATTCCTATTTGCCTTACCCTCCTTCCCCACCTGCACAGCTCACATAGGACATTAGCAAGGAATGGACTTTTCCAAACATAAAAGCAATTCTCCAAACACTGGGCTTATCCTCACTCTGATGAACAGTCAATAAATGTTGAACTGAATTGCTGAATTGAATTATGCTACAAATATAAAGCAAGGATTAGCAAGAATTCCCAGCACCAACGCAGTGTTCATTCAATTTTCCTGTCTGTGCTGGGAAGACCCACGCTGGGTTTGCCAGGTCTAAGTGAAGGCCAGCAGATCCTGGAATGTCAGAGCTCAGAAAACACTGAATCTCTGCTTGCGCCAGCTGTCAGCCTTGCAGAATGGGAAATCAAGTTCCAGAGAAGGGAAAGATTACTCAAAGCTATGCATGGGAAAAGTGGCAGAACCGGGGTAGAACCCAGCTTCCGGATGCCTCAAATGATTGAATAGATGATAGTTTAAGAGAAAAATGGACCAATGTTGGGCATGCAAAGCTAAAGAGTGTTCCATGTCTGCGAGTCCTAGGGATGGAAACATCCTCCAGGTGGTAATTAACACCCCACTGTCGGGTCAGTCCCCAGAACTTTCCCACAGCCCACACCCAGCAGTAAGCAACTGATATGTGTTTGGAAGACCATGAGAGCTGCTTTGGAAAACAGCACCCCTATTTTTCTTTGGGGAGCCACCCTCTGTTTCTTCCCCTGAGGTCTAGGCATAGAAGAATCTGTCCACTTTCACATAACGAAGTCACACATCTCAGGCCCAGTCAATCAGCTGAGACTCAAGGTAATGGTTTTTGGGTAGCATAGGTCTCACTGTGGAGTATGTCTTACGTCTCATGGATGGACTATGTCTCATTGGTGGAAACTAGGTCATGTGACCCTATTACAAAGGAGGCCGAGAAGACGAACAGATGGCATTTTCCACTCCAGTCATGGGAAGGAGGTTCAAACTTAGATTGGACTGACAAATGTGTACTTCAGCTTGGGATAGCTTCTGGCCACTCCTACCAGGCTTCCAGGGTTGTGCAAAATGGAACATGGGCACATGCTCAAGACATTATGCCAGGCACTGAAAATATATTTCACAATACCTGTAAAGATCCAACAGCGGTAGAAACTATTATCTGCACTCTGAGGTGGAGAAACTGGGCACTGGAGAAGGCAGTGACCTGCCTGGGCTCCATGACAGGACATGATGGAACCCTCTGCCTCATGACAGTTCTCACTCCAGTGAGGTTCTGTCTGGAATTCAGATGAATCTGGAGCAACAGCTGCAGGAGTCTTAGAAGGTATAAAACTGAGGCATCTCCTGAGACCTGATCCCGAGAAAGAGGTTGAATGTGACAAGCTTGAACAAGAAAGAAAGGCCTGATTACATAGTGCCAAGGAAAGATTCTACAGGCAATGCAGGGGAGGGCCAGTGTTCCTTACATGTCTCCTAGGACAGCCTTCAGGACCAACTTCAGTCCTGAGAGCAAGAGGGAGGAAGGTACCACTGGAGCGGTACCTTCAAACTATACTCAGAGTTTGAAGACACACACAGCACTGCTTTGGGGCTCCACTGGCAGAAGTAGCCTCCCCAGCACTCCCACAAACCTCCATGAAGCTCTGCAGCACTGTGAGGCCTCAGAACACTGGTAGGGGTGCGGGAGCAGTGGTCATACCAAGGGAGACTGGTTTGTGAGCATATATGAGGCTCTCCTGAGAGCCCTCTTAAATACCTAGAGAGGGAGGTTTGCAGGAACAAGAGGTTTTGTGGGAGCAGGTGGGGACAAGAGCCAGAGGAACTCAACAGTAAGATATGATGTGAAATTCAGCTATGCCAGGGCTGAGCTGCATCAGTGTGCTGGGTATCTTCTGTTTGCTCCTCCTCTCCCTGCTCTGAGCCACACAGACTGAGATGTCTGAACTACAGACCTAGGAACCTGTACCACTGGATTCCAGCTAGGTTCAACCAATGAGTGACACTAGTTAATTTGTCTCCCAGAGTTACCACAGACTAACTACCCTGCCACACCACCTCAGTGGCTGGAGTTCATGTCAGCAGCCCTCTCTGTGTGGCCTTCTGACTCTGGGGTCTGGTAACAGGTCTCCTGGCCTGTGAACAGATCTACCCAGGTGGGGTCCTTACACCCTACACATGCCTTTTTAAGGAATCCCAGTATTAAACTGTCTTTGTGCCCTCATTTTTAGCCACCAAGGCTGAGAGACAGAAGGAAACCTGGAGCCCATGGGAAGATGGTTGGCCTCTCGACCTTGAGAGGCCATAGTCAGATGAATTCTGTACTATCTTTCCTTTGTCTTTCCTTTTCAGTCAGGTGTGCCTGCATCAGAATGTTGGGGGGGGGGGCTTCTATAGACCCCCTGGTACATGGTAATCTTATCACAGTACTTTGGGTCTTGTTACTTCGGGGCCCTGTCCAGCGAACCTTAAATCTGTTATTGTTGGGGAAAATACCATAAACTAGGGAGTTTATGGAAATAGGGATTCCAGAGTCTGCAAGTGACAAAGGACGCCAGACCCTTCACAGAACATGGATGATGGGGGCGCTGAACTGACCTGTGCTGGGATTCGGGTTGGGAAAGAGCTTTTTGGAGTAGCTAGGGCTGTGCACACAGAGGGGGCTTGGCCACTCCCTCCCTTTGCCTTCAGTCCTCACTGCAGGCAGCTGCAAACCGCCCAGGTTCAGACAAACCAGGGACTTCTGTCACTGCCTGCAATTCTGGGATCTGTACCCTCTCTACAGAGCCCATGTGATCCAGAGATCCCAGGCAGAGGGGACAATGGGGAACCTCCCCACTGCCTGCCACCCTTTCATGGAAAAAAGGCTGTGCACATGCCCTCAGTGAGCTCCAGTTTGTTCTAGCTAGTTTAGGACAGCAAACACCCTGCTCCTAGCTTACAGAGGAGAAGTTGTGGTCCAGGAGTTCCAGCCTTCACAAAGACTGGGGAATGACTCATCACTTGTCACTTTGCCCTCTCTGGCTATGTTTCTTCCCTGGGAATGTTCTAACCTTCATGTTCGTGTGCTCACTCTGGGGACTTTCTATGTCCAAAGAAAGGATCTCTAGCCAGGAGTCACAGTGTCCAGGTTTGCCTCCAAGAAAATGACACTGTACACCTCCAACGGTTGTGTCATCTGAGCTATGGCCTTAGAAAGCAGGCCACATACCCCAGGATAAGGCCCGGACATTCATGTGCCCAAGGACTTCTGCTCACCAGTAGGTGAGCTAAACAAGTCCAGGAACTAGGGCTATGACAGAAATCATTAGAAAGAGACAGTGCAGCTCTGACTCGCCGGCATCCCCTAAGGCCTTTGTGCATATGTACAGGTGGTACTGCACAACCCTGCAGAACATCACTTGATATACAGTCATCCTAGGTTGCAGGTACTGGGATAGCGTTCAGGGAGGGGGCCATCACAGACCTGAGGAAGCAGCTCCCAAGCCTGCTTCCGAGACACCAGTTCAGAAAGGCTGCTAGAAATACAGTTTGGGGAAATGTTCTTATCTTCATTACTCACAAGGCTGTGACACATTCCTGAGGGCCCTCTAATGTGGCTTCTCCTTCATCTATCCCCACAGAGCAGCATAGGCACCAGCAAAGCCTCAGGGTACCACTCCATAAATTCTCTTCTCATTGGAGGCCTATCAGATAATAATTTAAAGAACTAGTCACTGGCTGCAATTAAGCACAGAGAAAATAGATCAGTCCCATAATTTCTGTGTGTGCAAGGTCGGGCTGGATCCGTAATTAATGTTTGCTCCCTTTAATGAAATGCTCCAAAGCTCTGCACTTCTGCCATTCATGAAGGTAATTTTTCAATTGATTAGTAAAATAATACTTGAAAAGTAAATGCACCTGCTTCTTCCCTGAAATGTCTCAGTCAACCGGACACACTGGTTGGGACACTAAAAAAATACCACTGCAATCCAGTGGAGACCAGACCTGCACCATCAGCATGCAAAAAGACCAAGAAGAAGGTAAGAGGAAAAAGCAATTAGAGCAGCTGCGGTGACCAGAATCCCTGGGTGACCCAGAGCTCCTAAGCAGTATGGCCATCCTGCCCAGATCCTGCCTGCCATGGAGGGGCAGGCAAGTGGGATGCTTAGGATTGGGATAGAGGGGTAGGTAGGATGCTGAGGACTGGGAGAAAAGGACAGGTGGGTTGGTGAGGGCTGGCGGGGAGAGGCAGGGAGGATGTGAGAGCTGGGGAAGGCTCAGCCAGAGAACCAAGAATTCTGTACAGCCCACGTCTGCAAAGGGCACCTGCCAGGCACGGATGGGCCTTGGGTTGGGGAGGATGGTGCTGTGGTGAATGGGTTGTATACTAGCTGGGACACCATGAGGCTTAGCCCAGAGGCTACATCCCAGTAGCTCCTCTGTCCAAAGGTAACAGGTTCCTGTTTCTAGCAGTTCTTGTCAGTAGCTAAAACATTCGAATGCACCTTATCTTGAAAACAAAACCAACAGTTTTGAAAATGACATCATCTTATATTATAGGGAACAAAATATAGCAATATCCACGTGATGTTAATGCTTAGAAGACTCAAATACTGACTTGTGGCTGCTTTTAGTTTTAGTCCCGAATGTTTTAATAGTTGCACCTACCATCTTTCCACTCACTGAAGATTTGCATCCACAGCATGAAGAGTGTGATTTGGACAAACTATTCAAAAGCTCCTTCAATTTTCCAGAGTCATTTCTTTCTCTTTGACATTTAAAGACTTGGCCTTCAACTATTGAACAACGAGAGCCTGAATCTTCAGAGTGATCAGCTCTTGCTGTAAACAGTAGAACTTATGTTTAGATGAATGGTGTCAATGGAGACCAAAGGACGGCGCTTTTAGGGGGACAATGTCACAAAGGGTCAGCTCACTGAGGCGTGTCTGTCTCCCTGTGTCTACGCTATGCTGATTGTCTTGTAGCCTGTAACTGTGGGAGCTGGGTAGTAAATGGTCACAAAAAGAGGACTCCCATGGGCTAGATGAGGCTATTTGAAGTGAGCTTGAAGGAAAAGTGTCACCTAGTGTCCTAGTTGCAATGACCAGAAATGGGGCTGGCTGCTTCAAGTAGAAGGGACTTTTGCAAGCATGTTGCTACAGTCCCTGGGAGGACTGGAGTTGAAGCCTAGATGTTTACCTGCTGCTCAGTCAGATGGTGTGACCATCCTGCTACTACCATCTGTACTGGCACAGACCACAAGCACTACCAGGGCAGTCTATCCCAGCTCCCTGCCATCCTGGTCTTATGCAAATGCAGGGCAGATGCAGGTCACTGGTCAGGACTAGGTCTCACACTCTGTTCTTGCAGGGGGTACAGGAAAATGTCAGCCACTCTGGTGAAAGTGGGCTCTGTCCTCCAATCTTCACTTGGAGGGAAATCTTTTAACAAAAGAGGGTTTAGGAGCTGGAGAGATGGTTCAGTGGTTAAGAGCGTGTACTGATTTTGTGAAGGGTCCAAGTTCCAATCCCAGCCTCCAAATCAGATGACTCACAGCTGCCTGTAACTTCAGCTCCAGGGACTCTATCACCCCCTTTTCTTGCTTCTGAGGGCACCTACACATATTTGGCATATA
>NW_008333777.1:1059118-1073269 GCF_000622305.1 Nannospalax galili
ATTTGGTATATATATATATATATATATATATATATATATATATATATAATTTGTTAAAAGAAGAGGGCCTATGCATGGGAGATCAGCCAGAAACAGAGTGGCTCTGCAAATGGGATCCATTTAAATTGTGTCCTCTGATGTTTACTGAGGACTTGGTATAGCAGGCGATCCCACGTTTTATTACTCCCTCTCCTTGTCAAAGGGACCTGTAATTCCAATCTCCAGTGGAAGAGACTGAGGCTGAGAGGGAATTGCAGATTAGAAACACTGGAGTAGGGTTCACATTCAACTCTGTTCTTCTCATTCTAGTGCTATCGCCTCAAAGGATGAACATGAGGAAGGGTCTTTGAGGGGTGAGTCCCCTCTCGTGCCTGCCTTGTTTTCACTGGAGTGGAAACTGAGCTGCAGATCCAGATCTTTACCCTGGGCTGATTCAGAGCCAGATGCCTGGTGCCTTGCGCCCAGGTGCATATGATAGGAGCAACAGGAAATCCTCCTTCCAGTTCCTGAGGCCACTAAGGGAACCACGCTCCAGGGCTGTGGCAACAGTCAGCTATCGATCTTTTGCCTTGGCAAAGGATAAAATGGGGTTTGAGTCTTTGATCTCCCACTATCTTTGCTCAGGCCTCTGGCCTGCTCTGACCATCTGTAAGATACAAAAAGGGGACTATGTCAAAGGTTGCGTGGCAGGCTTTTGTTCCAGGCTGACCCACGGAGAAAATCTATTTGTTCACACGTAAACCTCTACCTCTCCCATGGTGTTCCCAGTCCTGAGGCCACTACTCACCAGAGAACCAGGATTACTGCTCATCTGATGGCTCTCCAAAAATGGGACTCAAAGGTGGTCTAAGAGGACAGTGTATTGCAACAAAAATAGAATTTCTGTTCAGTTACCTAGTAACCTTGTTCATCTGACATCACCTGGCCTGATGGGAGCCACATGAGTCTACTCCCCCTAGGGAGAGTGCCTCTTCAACGCCCAGTGGGAGAACCACTAACCACAGGTGGTTTCTGAAACTCAAGTGAATTAAAATGGAATGCAATGAGGATTTCAGTTCCTTAGTCACGCTCCTGAAATTCCACCACAAGCCACATGTGGCTAGTGGCTAGTTACAGAGTATGTCCACTACCAGAGGAAGTCACCCATGGCATCACTGCTCTGAGTCTCCCCATGTACACCTCTGGTCCCACCACAGGACCCAACTGTCCCTTTTCTCCAAGAGGCTGTCTTGTTGCAGGCGCGGAGCTGTCAGGGCACAGTGACCCAGGTAAGCCTCCTCCTCTGCCCACCTCCCACTCCCTTTCACAGAGACTAATCTGTATTTCAGCCCCTTTTCTCCACAGGAACAATGGGAGCAGCCTAGGGAAGGGGCTACCTCACTCTCTCTAGCACCTCATTTCTGACTCCCTTAATAGGTGGAAATGCTCACTTATTTCAAATGAATATAATTACAAAATCCTCTATTTAGAGTAATGCTCCTCCTTTGTGGGAAGCAGACATCTCCTTTCTCTCGTTCTCTCTGCACTGAGAGGTACTTTGCTGCTTTGAAAAGTGCAATTCAGTGGTCTCCGTGGGCCAGTCTCTCCTCACAACACGATGGGGCGCAGTGACTTTGAGCCATGATTCTTCCCCACATCTCCAGCCCTTCCTCTTTCCCTGGGTGGGCACAGTACTCAGAAGGCCACCCACATGGAGGATGAGCCAAGAAGATTTTCATCCTTGTTCTGACTGACCCTAAGCTTGTTACCTGCCCCTCTGTCCCTGGACCAATGCTACCTCTCTTAGCATCCCTCTCCCTCCTCAGTCCTCTGCCATCACTAGCATCTCCTCTGGAAGCTCTAGCCCAACTCCAAAACTCCCAACACAACCCTGTAGACTTTCAGCATCAAAAACCTTTGGTTATGCTATTAGGGGCTCACAATAACTTGAATGTGAATCCTGCTCTCCTACTGAAGTCTCCAACACAGAAAGGGGGACTCTAACCATGGTGCAGACTGCAGTGTCTATGTTTCACAGCCTCAACCCTGTCCTTGATGATTGATCCAACAGAGGGCATGTCATGTTTGAACTCGGAACAAGAGACTATCCTGAAGCTGTGAGCAGTCCCAGTTGTCTTAAGCCATTTTTGCACCAGGGGTAGAGAACTGGCCAAGAAGGAATGAGCAAGACTAGCAAACACATCTAGGCTGGTTGTCAACCACGAGTCCTGGACTGCTTTGTTCACTCAGGAACATGCACATTTTAGCAGGTACCCAACATACAAGGGTGCCCAGCATGCAGGAGATGGTCGGTGTGGAGAAGGTGATCAGTATGCAGAAGGTAGTCAGCATGGAGAAGACGGTCAGCACGCAGTAAGTGATCAGCATGTAGAAGGTGGTCAGCAAGTTCTGGTTGCATTATAGAAATAGTGGGAGGCAGCACCCACAAATTCAAGAAACGCACTAGAAGTGATGCGTATTGGCTGGTCTGTGTGCAGACAGAGCAGGGAAGTCAGGAGGCTGGTGCTGACTTCCCCCTGACACATACACCCTTCACTGCCTCCCTTCCCAACCTGCTCTTCTAGAGTTCCTCTTTGTCTCTTACATTGAATCCTGTCTGTATTTCACAGAGAGCTGTGAGGCCAGAGAAACATGGAGTGACACCACACTACTGGATTTGAGCCCTAAGGCTAGTCTTGCCAGATAAACCTGTAATTTGGTGATCCAACTGAGGTCAAGCCCTGATTCTGAAGGTCAGTGCCATCACCCACTGGACCTGCAGCTCCCAGTGCTGGCTGGGCTGCACACATTTTTTCATGAGCGAGGTGAACCTGCCCCCAGCCAACCCAATGGGTGTGTGAAACTCAAGTTCACTAAGGACTCCATGCAGACTAGCACTAGCGTGATGTATCAAGGGCTTCCTGAAGTTGTACGCATTTAGCCACACAAGGCATGGGGAATAGTTCGGCATCTGTGAACAAGGTGACATCGAGGGCCAGAGGGGAACAGTGCAATCCACACTAAAGGAACAGCATGAGCTAAATGAAAATCAGCATCTTTGGTGGAGGCAGAGAGTCCAAGATGAAGAAACGTTCTTTTGACTGTGGGACCAGCTTCTCCAGAGAGCTGATGACTTTGTTGGCAGTTTTGTTTCTGCAACCATCCCACACAGATGCTCTGAGCCTCTGAAAAGGCCTAGGGATAGTTGGGATGCTGGAAACTACAATCAGATCTGTTTTGTTCTTGCTGCTGCACACACAGAGGTGGTGAGGTGCCCTTGTTGGGGGTGGATGGAGAAGGACCAAGTAAAGCCGCAGGAACCTGGAGGGTGGGGGTAGGCTGGAGGAGAGGCAGCTCCCCGGAGAAGGCATTTGAACCAAGGTGGAGCTCCAGCAGATGAGGAGAGCATTCCAGGTGGAAGGAAGGACAAGCCCAAGTCAAAGACACAGCAGTTGTGGTGAGGGAATGTGGGGTTGGAGGGAGGGCGGCGATGACAGTCGCAGGACGTGGAGCCTCAGAGCCTTGGCACCTCACAAGTCAGGTAGGTCAGGGGCTGGTAATTTGATCCTCAGCCTCTGTAGGGACCTTGAAACACAGTTAGGAAAGGTGTGGGTGCCCAGTCTGCCCAGCAAAGGAAGCACCAACAGTGATTGCACGGATTTCCAACAACCACAGGCTGGGGAGGCTCAGACTGTTTGCAACAGCTCTTAGGAACTTGTCTCTCAGCCTGAAGATTCTATAATATTTACTATCTGACTCTTACAAGCAGAAGCTGCTGATTCCTGATTTAAAACAACTCCGCATGAGCATTACAATCTAGAAAGGGGCAACTATAAGGGCTTGGGGCATGGCTCGGCTGTACAGGCTTGCCTAGCATGCATGAGGCCTCAGGTTTGATCCCCAGTTAACTCAATAAGGAAGGAGGGGTCAATGTATCTGTGATCACTCTTGAGAAATAAAGCTTCTCTCAATTGGGAGGAAAACAATAAGAAACCAAAGGGGCCAGAGAGACGGCTCAGCGGTTGGTCAACAGCACTTGCTGAACAATCTTGAGGACTGGAGTTCAGATCCCAGCTCCCACATAACAAGTCAGGTATCCTGTAAATGCCTCTAACTCCAGCTCTAGGGATTCAGTATTCTCATCAGACCTCCATATACACACAGGCACACACATGCACATGTATGCATGCACACACACATATACATACACACATATATGTACATATACACACAAATAAATGCAGTCAATGAAAATGTTAGATGAAAACAAAGAATATTTTGTTTTAAAAAAAAATGAGGAGGGCCTAGTGACAGAGGCCCATAACCCTAGCTAAGCTGAAGTAGAAGTTCAGGCCAGTCCATGCAACTTAGTGAGACTCTGTCTCAAGATAAAAGTTTGAAAAAAAAAAAAAAAAGAATGGGCTGGGGATGTAGCAAAGACTCTAGGCTCAGTCCCTGGCATCATATACACACACAGCAAAGACACATACATTATAAGGTGTCACAAATCTGCAATGTCTAAGACAGGCTAAGACACTTGAGCCCAGGAGTTTAAGACCAAAGCCAGCCTGGAAAATATAGAAAGACCCTATCTCAAAAAAAAGGAAAGATGTCATCCTCAATTTTCCAGTGTTCTCTGGTCCAGAGAAGAATGGGGGGGGCTTCTATTTAAGTCCAGCTCTCCTGCAACTCCCCACCCTCCATCTCCCTGCTCCTGGAAATCCAATTTCCTAGTTATGGCCATGCTTATTAAAAGCATGACTGTGGAGGCTGTTTACTCCAAGATCTATTTTTGTCATAACTGTTTGTAATGGTTAAACCTCAACAACTTAAACACTCCATACAAAATAATGTATCTTCAATAAACTGAAATATTAACCAATCATATGTAATGGTTCATTTCTAACAGATGCAGAGCTCAGAGTCCTCAGGGCATCGTAGAAATTGAAAACCATATTGATGGACTGGCCAGCCTTCAAATTACACTGTGAGGGAGGAAAAAGCATAGGAAAAGTTCTCATTATGGCTCCCTGACATTAATTTGAGCATTTTTATATGTATGTCCTATTAAGCACTTTAAGTGCTTTTTGATAATTGTGCTTTGTAGTTTTTACAGCACTTCAGCCTATTCCCAGTTCAATTTCCTCTTTTATCCGATGTTTGAAATATTGATTTCTGACAGATAAAAGCAAACCTTATAATCTCAGCAGCGAGCAATAAGTGAGTGGGACGAGGCTGCGGAATGCATCGGGGAACGGTCATATTCGAAACAGTCTTTGTTTTATTACATTTCGTCAACAGAATTTACTTACCGCTTGCTGATATTTATGTAAAAAGCCCGGCCGCTGAGAGGGCCGAGATATTGCCAATTTCAGCTCTACTCTTTGCATTTAGTAAGATAAAAGAAGCTTCCCCTTGGAGCCTGGTGATTGCAGCGGCTTAAACTGCTGTCAGCCAGCTGCAAGTAACTGTGATTTATCTTCCTCAGCCTGTGCATGGTGTGGCTGCAAACTTTTCCTCCAGTTTTGCATTAGCAGCTGACAGCCTGTCAGGGTGCTTACAGTCTCCCCTCTCAGGCTTGAGGGGTCCCCGTGGAGACCCTCACTTGGGGAGAATCCCGCAGTTCTTTAAGCCGGATATGACCTTACACCTGACTCTGTGCATTTCCCAAAATGTGGTTCTGAATCCTGCGGATACTGAGATTATGTCGGGTGCTATGGAAAATTTTCTGCATTTTGAAATGGTTTGTGTCATCTATTTGTCTATTATTGAGCAGCACCCTCTCACCAGCGGTGCAGGGCCAAGAGGTCTGCCTTCTTGTTGGGACCCTCAAATTCTCAACAATAATTCTCAACCTCCACAGGTAAGTTTATCCATGCTCCTGCAGGTGGGCATGACTAGGAAAGGGTACTAACTGGTATTTTATGATATGGCTCAGAGAGTCTGCTGAACACCTTACAAGGCACAAGGCAACCCTCCCAACACAGAACCCCCCCATGGAAAGAGCTAATGCTGAGAAACCCTATCCTTGTGACAGATGACTAGCCTCAACAATGACCAAGAAATCCATAGGCAGCAGTGAATGAGGCAGAGCAATGAGGCTGAGACGGGGTCCACTCCAGACACTGAGGTTGGGGAGCCCTCTTTGAGGGATGACACTTAAAGTGATACCTAAATAACAAGGATCCAGCGGGAGACTGGGGAAAAGACATGCCTGGCAGCAGAGAGCTTGCGTAAAAGCCACACAGTAGGAAGGATCTGAGGAGTCTGAGGAACAGAGGGAAGTCAGTGCGCTTAGCATTAGCGACCTGCTGTGACCAGGGCCTAGTACTGAGACAGTGGATGGCACAAACAGAAAGCAGGAGCATGTTTCTTAGGCTGTGCTGACAGAATTGAAATTGAAGTCAACTGTGTGGTGTCATGTCCATGTGGGATCTGAGAATGACACTGAATTCTGCTGTCCACAGACTGTTTTAATATGATTACAAACATCACTTAGAATGAAGAGAAAGGATCTTTAAGTATTAAAAAACAAAAACAAAAACAAAAAACCTTGCGTGAATCACCATGAAGAGGACACGAGAGTGACAGCATCTGTGATGGGAGCACCAGAATGAACAAGATGAGGCCAATGTAAGGACACAGGGACCAGAAGGCCCAGAGGACTTGGCCCAGTTTCTCAGCTTGCCAAGAATCGCACTTGCCCTAGAATCGCATTCAAGGCCCTCTCTGGTTTCCCTCTCACCTGTGGGTTAAGAGCACAGAGTCAGACTGGCCAAGGACCTGGCTAAGCTACAGCCAAATGGAACAGAGATAGAGTCCCACTTCCCTTAATCTTGTGGCCACCCACCCGGATGTCTGAACCCCCCTCCCCGGCATGTGCCAATGCATTCCTTCCTTCAACAAATGCCTATTGAGTACCTACTCTATCCCAGGCCCTGTGCTATATACACTGAAGACAAAACAGAGGAACAAGCAAATCACATCAGGGGCTGTCTGTCCTGCCTGCTCTGCTGTTTGGTAGTCTCTGGGCTCTTGCAGGCTGGCTGTGAGCCCAGTGACTGGATAAGAGGGCATGGTGGGAGAAAGCATCAGCCAGTGCCGCAGCTGTAACAAGCACGTGTGCTCTCATTTCTTCTCATTTGTCAGACTGCATTGCCCTCCCCTGGGAGCCAGATGGACAGAGCAGCCAGCATCTGGAAGGCTTGTCTAGTGGCAAAGAGAAACAGCACAGTGCCGGTTTTGCTAGTTCAGCATGCTTCTGCCTGTCTGGGGCACATGTCTCATCTGCTCCCATTTAATTGGCCAAAGGAAGTCACACGACACCACACCTGACTTCAGCAGGAAGGTTATGAGCATAGTATTCCAGAGAGAAGGAGGTGAGGTGAGGGGCTGCAGGTCAGAGTGAGGGCTGCAGCCCTGGGAATGAACCCTAACCTCTGTCCCACAAGCTGCCAGACCAGGGTCTCAAACCAAGGCATTTTTAAAATTAGTTGCTAATATTTTTAAATAGGGAAATTTTTACATTAAAAAAAAAACACAGTTTCTCTTTAAATACATAGGACGCACAGGCCACAGTGGCCCCACATTCCAATGTGTCTTGCAGACAGCTTGGGTCTCCTCACACTGCTCAACCCAGTCCTGTTTTCATACTTCCCAACCCATGGCCTCTCAAGTCTGCATTCTATGGTCTAATAACAATATGGATGGAGAAACTGAGGTCCAGATGAAGAAAAGCCCAAACTCATGGGTCAGTTAATGACAGGCTTGAGACAAAGCTAGTCCAGTGCCCAGCTCCACAGGCCGCTGGGGGAAAAGAGGGGCTATGATGAAAATGGGAATGGGCCATGCAGACAGATCACACACCTGTCCCCTGCTAGATACAGAGCACAGATCTCCAATGCTGCAGATCATCTGACAGCACTGGACCCATGAGCCAGGTCAGGTGGTGCAGAGCTCTCCAGGGCTCACAGCATAAGCCCAATACTCAGGAGGATTGCTTACAAACCAGATCAGACACTTAGAATTCCCAAAGGGCATTCATAATCATGTCCACACTGACCTGCTTATTTTCAGTTCATTCAGAGTGCTAACTTGGAGCCCTGTTCTTCTGGTATGCATCAAAAGCAGGACAGCACCAGTTAGGGAGAGCAACTGTCTGGTGGCCTAACCCTCACACCGGTATGAAAATTCCTGCATCTCCATACCCGCCTTCCCACCTCCATGTGAGATGGGCAACTGAGCCTGACGGGTGTCCTGTGCTGTCTCCTAGCTGGTGTGAGTCGACCTTGCTGAAGGGGACCGTCAGTTATCCCAGCTAGCTGTACCTCATTGGCCACAATTGATGTTGGACAACATTATGTTCCTCTTAAAGTTCTGAAAGTTTGTGTAAGCAGAAGCTGCTAGATCCAAGGCCTGACCACTCTGTGCCACAGGCCACAGACGAATAAACTCTACTATTCAAGAGAGTGAGAGAGTCCCAGGTCCCAAAATACCATTCAAAGACAAACCTCCCAGTAACCTACTTCCTCCACCTAGGCCCCACCTCCTGACAGCGCAGTTGGCTCTAAACCATCAGCGGATTCATCCCCTGATGAGGTTAATGCTTTCTGGTTTAGTCACCACTCAATGGTGCCACCAGGTGGGGACCAAGCCGTCAGTATAAGTGTGCTGCACTTTTTGAAGGCTTCATATCCAAGCCACAACAGATAAAGGACTCTCACCTCCCTCCTTAAGACCACACAGCACCTGTCATCACTCTGAGAAAGTTCCAGCCGTTAGGACGGAATACCCGATGCTCTCCAGACCTTTCAAGCATCTGCCATCAGTACAGTCTACAGCCAACACATGCTTCATCTCTGCAACCAGGGCTGCACTCTCCCTCCCCCAACCCCGTACCATGCTGCCTGTGAGCCAAGCTGCAGCACTAGCCCTCAGGCTTCAGGACAGAGGCTCACAGCCTGGTGTGTCAGAAGTGACAGGAGCCTGCCCACTTCCCTCAGAGTGCCTCTCCTATACCTCTGTCCTATTTTAAATTCTGAAGCACGCTCCAATCCTTTTCATTTTGTGGCCACACAGTTGTTCTACAGTTACTTATGTTTAGGGAAGGAACAAAGACTTGATTTATTTTAACAGTGGCCAAAGGATAACCCTTTTCCGATTTTCTTTCTTCACTACAGTTTCTGGGATTGAACCCAGGGCTTTGTGTATGCTAGACAAGGGCTCTAACCACCAAGCTGTACCCCAGCCCTTGAAGATCCTTTTAAATTTTTGTTTATTTATTTTTATAAATGTGTATGAATATTTTGCCTGCATGCTAAGTGCATCCATGCATGCAATGCCCACAGAGGCCAGGAGAGGGCACTGCATCCCCTGGAACTGGAATTACAGATGGTTGTTAGCCACCATGTGGGTGCTAGGAACTAAACCTGGGTCCTCTGAAAGAGCAGCCAGTGCTCTTAACTTCTGAGTCATCTCTCCAGCCCAAAGATTCTTTTTAAAATAAATCAGTCTAAGTAAAACTGGAGTTGAGTTAAAGTGTCTTAGTTACTTTCTATTGCTGTGATAAAACACTGACCAGAACCTACTTGGGGAGGAAAGGGTTATTTCACCTTCAGCTTACAGTCCGTCATTCAGAGAAGCCACAGCAGGAGTCAGGGCAGGAGCCAAAGTACAGACCAAGGAGAAGTGCTGCTTACTGGCTTGCTTCCCTGACCTGTGCTCAGCCTGCTTTCTTACATAACAGGACCACGTGCCCAAGGGTGGCATCACCTACAGAGGGTTGAGCCCTCCCACATCACTCAACAATAAAGAAAATACCTCAAAGACATGGCAGACCAATCCAACGGAGGAAATCCCTCAGTTGAGGCTCTCCCTACCCAGGCGTGTCAAGTTGACAACTGAAGCTATCCAGCACATAAAGAATATGGCAAAATGAGCTAATGCTCATTAGCACAGGGTGGAGGGGTGTGGTCTACAGGATAGCCACACAGCGAGCTACACTCCGGTGAGCAGGTGGTCAGGAGTCCTGAGGGGCCCCTTGGGCTGCTTGAGAATTGGTATTACGTGTTGGTCTTTGTCATTGTGTCCTTGGTACCTGCTGTCACAGGGATGAATGGACGAACAATATGGATTGCTAGAGCAGAGATGTTGTATCGACTAGGGGTCAAGGAGGAAAATTTGAATCAAGAATAGCAAATCCTTCTTAGGAACACCACCATTTGTGGATCCTGAGACTGTGTCAGGCATTACTAATCAATCCTGTTTCTAAGTTCCCCTGAACCAGAGGCAACCTCAGAATCGTTCGTTTGTTTGTTTGTTCATTTGTTTGTTTTGGTTCTTTTGAGACAGGGTTTCCTTGTAGCCCCAGCTGTCCTGAACTCACCATGCAGACCAGGCTGGCCTCGATCTCACAGAGGCCTGCTTCTGCCTCACGAGTGCTGGGATTAAAGGCATGCATCACCATGCCTACCACTCAGAATTCTTATCACTACATTCCAGGCACCTGAGCAAAATGAACACACAGGATTTGTCATCCCTGGACTGGATGTTCTTTCAAGATTGATTCTTGCCCCTTAAAGTTGCAAGATAAGGGGCTGGAGAGATGGCTCAGTGGTTAAGAGCACTGGCTGCTCTCTAAGAGAACCGGGGTTTGATTCCCAGCACCCACATGGCAGCTAACAACCATCTGTAACTCCAGTTCCAGGGGGTCCAATGCTGTCTTCTGATATCCTTGGGAACTGCATGACACGGGTATACCTACCTACATGTAAGCAATACACTCATACACTCATACACATAAAATAAAATCTTTTTAAAAATTGCAAGACAAGCAAAAACTTCGGGAATCTCCATGAATTGAGACACATTGCCCATGAAATTTCCTCAACTCGTCAGGCTGTGAAAGAGGCTACCTCCTAGCTTAGGCTAAAAGTCTCCTTCAGGTGGCAGCCTCTTACTGAACAGGGGATGAGCAAGATCTTCCCATAAGCTGAGTCTCTGTTTGGTAAAAGAGGAGCGGGTGGTCCGGAGGCATCTCAGAAAGCAGTGTTCCCCTCTCAGGTGTCAAGGGGAGACAGAGACGGCAGGACAACAGCATCCACTGCCCAGTTTGCCCAGTGGCCCTCCCTAGTCGGTGATCAGATAAAGAGAGCCACTGCCATCACCGGTGCTCAGCAGGCCTCACTTCTTCACGGCTAGGACAGGATCCCTTGGCAGTATCCCTGACAGCAGTTGGACAGCCCCAGCTGTGACTTGAAAGGTCACCACCTTCACTCATTAAGAATGACAGAATCAGACAGGGTGAGAAAGACCTATAATATCAACACTCAGAGGAAGCAGGACAATCACAAGTTCAAGGCAAGCCTGGGCTACATCACCCTGTCTTAACACATGATCCTGGGGCTAGGTATAGCCCAACATTCCTGAGGGTCTGCATTCTAGTCTCAACCTTGTAAAAACAAGCAAACAAAACGAAGAATACCCATAAATGTTTAACCTTGGAAGTTGACTTGTAGTATAATGTTATAGGAAAACCAAGCAAAATAGAAAATGTATGTCACTGCGTTTACACAGAAAGAGTAGAGGGTGGAGCTGGAAAGACGACTCAAGCTCTTGCAAAGGACCTGGGTTCAATTCCCACACCTATATGGTGGTTAACAACTGTCTATAACTCCAGTTCCAGGAGAATTTGACACCCTCTTCTGACCTCCATGGGCACTACAGGACATGGGTACACTTACACACATGCAGGCAATATACTCATGCAGAAAGATTAAAAAATAAATAAAATATTTTTTAAAAAGAGTAGAGAATCTGTGAAAGAAAATCAACGTAGAATGCTAACCCTCTATGAGCGCCAGGTGTGGGATGGGTGCTGGCTCCCCACCTCTCTGTAATGTCGCTTCATTCTCGTGGTAGGTATGGTGGGCTTCTGTGGCTGCCATCGAGGTCTTGTCTGTACCTGCATATTCCAGGAATGGCATCTCAGCTTTCCTTTCCTTTCAAAACTATCCCTCCCTGTTCTCAGTCCCTGGGCTTTGGCAAAGCTGAACCTACTCCCTCCAGCTCCAGAGGTGAGTACATACCCTAAGTCCTCCCAGACATGCATGCCATCCTCTGGATCCAGGGACTGGCCTCAGGGAGGAGTCACTTCTGGGATTCCTGCTGGAGATGGAAGAGACCAGAGGGAAGTTGCAGGGGCATGTGGCGTGGGCTGCCAGCCATCACTGAGCCACTTCAAGAAGAAAACTTGCCCAACCTTGAAGATGTCCCGTGGGAAACAGAGATAAGACGCGGAGAGAAAAATGGTACTCTAGTTGAGCACCTAGATCCAGCCATTCCTGAGGTCCACATTCCCCTGTGTTCTATAAACCAAGCTCCCTTCACTGCCTAAGCCAGCTTGAGCTGCAGACCCATTACTTGTAACTAGGTCTTGACTGGCTCAGTGAGAAAATAAAACTTAAGACCAAACGGCAAGCCCCACGTGTTCCCTTCTGCTTCTGGTCTTAGCTTGAAGTTGAAGAAGATAAGATACCTTCTTTTAGATATTTGAAGGAAACTGTCAGCAGCCACCTGCCTGTTGTCCCCTGCCACTCCTCCACCCCCACCAGCCTAGACATGTACATGCACAGCCACCAGCCACATGCAGCACACCTTCCCCCAACCATCCCCCCAGCCTCTGAACTTTCTGCAACAGTATTTTCAGAAACTCCATTCAGGAGTTGGACATAACTCCCTCCTCACACAGGGCACACTACAGCAGCTGGGGTGTGAGCCCATGGCCAAGGAAGAGTGGATTCTGCAGGGCCTCATCCATTTGCATTTAATGTGACCTCAAGAACTAGAGGTCAGATGCCAGGAGCTTGGGAAGAGGCTTACATAAAAGGAGATACTGAGTCAGGGAGCAGCCATAGGGCAGCCAGTCAGCTGGAGGCTGACTTCAAGCTGCTTGCTGGACCCCACCCACATGCATAGTCTTCTTGGACTCACGTCGGTTTTAGATCTTTTAATTCTTGATGAAGAGCAAGTACCACCATGCAAAATGACGATTGTTTGGAGTGCTGGTGACCACCCCTTCCAGCAGGACGGGGCCGAACGGGGCAGAGCTGCCTCTACCATCCACACTCAGCGAGCCCAACACCAACCACTGGTGCTGTTCATCCATCCTCGGCTTGTGCAATGTTCCTATGGAGACAAATTTTCCCTCTCCCAGTGCTTGTCAAAGGGACAAAGGAAAGCCACACAGTTGCCTGATCTTTCTTCTTTTTAAAAACTCCTTTTTGTCGGTTTCATACATGTAAACAATGTATCCACCCCACATTGTTTACCCACATGTAAACAATGTATCCACCCCAACTCCACCCCTCTGCTTCTCCAGGCACCCCAGCACAACCCCTCTTGCCCTTTAATGTCCTTTCAAAGTATTGCCAATGCACCCTCGACTCTATGGTTAAAGGAATTTTTTTTTCCTGCCACTGCCAGAGATCGAACCTAGGACCTGATGCTGGTCAAGCACTCTGCCACTGAGCCGTATCCCCTAGTGACCTAATTTAATCTATCTTTCTTTCCTTCTTTCTTTCTTTTGTTCTTTCAAGACTGGGAGGGTCTCACTAAGTAGCCCTGGCTAGCCTGGAACTCACTATGTAGACAAGGCTGATCTCAAACTCACAGATCCGCCTGCCTCTGCCTCCCAAATGCTGGGATTAAAGGTGTGGGTCACCATACCCAGCTGGTCTAATCTTTCTATGCTTGGCTTATTCCACACCCTCATGTCCCTCCTTCACCCTGAAACTACAGGTAGACTTTGTACATTCATCAAACACCCTCAGAGCTGATGCACCAGCAGCAACCATCATAGCCCCAGCAGACAAAGGCAGGTGGAGCTCTGCTCCTCACTCTCTGGCCTTCTGTTCCCTCCTGCGCTGAGCCCCCAGTGCCTCCCTGTTGCCCCATGTGAATGTGCAGATAACAGTGGCAAATCTAGGAGTAATTCCCACACCTGTGCTGGCTGATCTCGGCTGTCAAATCAATTGGATTGAGAAGCATCTAGGAGACTAGTAAAGCCCACCTCTGTGTATCTGTGAAGGAATTTCCACAGAAGACCCACACTGAACTCCAGGATGGAACAGAAAAGAAAGGAGGAAGCACCGAACATATTCTCAATTTCTCTCT
>NW_008333777.1:1073471-1076989 GCF_000622305.1 Nannospalax galili
TTAAGTGAGCTGCTCAAGCTGGGGGTGGGTGGGAGGGGGCACGACACACCTTTCCTCCTGGGTATTTTGTCATACCAATGAAAATGTGCTCAGCAAGATACACCCCTATACCTTCCCACAGCGATGTAGCTAGTCAGGGTGAGGCCTGGCACGGCAGTTGGCATCTCTTCAGATGGCTCAGTGCCTAAATGAATTGTTGGTTAAGATTTCACATCCTGCCCCAAAAAACACTTAATGATTATCTTATTTGTGTTCCTTGGAAGCAGACTGAAGCAGAGGTCTGGGTGCAGGTCATTTGTATTAGTTATTCAGTACTGTGACAAAATGCCTGAAAAAATAGCTTAAGGAAGAAAGGATTATTTTTGCTCTCAGTTCCAAGGTGCAGTCCATCATGGTGGTGGAAGCATCAGGAGGCTGGTCACATTACATCTGTAGTCAGGAAGCAGAGAGAGATGAATGCTGGTGCTTACCCAGCTCTCTTCTCTTTATTACACAGAAACCTAGCCCATGGACATTTAGGGTGGGTCTTCCCACCTCAGTTAAGTATCTAGGTAATCCCTCCTAGACATGCCCTGAGATTTGTTTCCATGGTGATTCTAGATTCCATCAAGTTGGCAATCAAGATTAGCCATCATGCTCAACATTAAGTGTGAAGACAGGCACAGAGGAAGGAAGGCAGTGCTGGGGTTGTCTCTGAGCAGGGCCCCTGTGGGCAGCAGAGGCTCAGGCCTGCTGGGGACTTTTGAAGATTAGGTTAGGTAGAGCACAGCTCCATGCTTCCACTGTCTCCCATTTCTCCCCAGTATTAACTGCCTGCAGGGTGCTCTGAGAAAGGGTGTATTTGGACTTACGGTTCCAGGGTACAGTTCATGATGGAGGCTGGAACACGAGGTGCCTGGTCACATTGCATATGCAGTCAGGAAGCAGAAAGAGATGAGCCCTGCTGTGCAGAGGGAGACTGCTGGCCAGATAAGGAGGTGCAATGCCTGCCTCAGGAAGCTCATGCTGTGCACTGAACACTTTCTCCAGGGAAGTGTTCTCCAGCCAAGTGCTGAGGAAGTCTGCCAGAGCCCTGAAAAAAAGCAATGCACCAGCAGAATGCAAAACTCTTTTCCAGATGGTTGCTGTTCTGCAATCATGGGTCTCACCCAGAGGGGACTCTGGCTGTGTTTTCCCTGAATAGTTTGCCTGGGTGTGATTCCACAGTGCGCTGGCTCCGGATCGCACATTCTCAAAGAGATTTCAGGATTCCCCTGGCAAAAATAAATAAATAAATAAATAAATAAATAAATAAATAAATACCCATGATGATAGAAACAACAACAAAAAATCCGAATACACACAGAACTTCAATGTCTAAGAAAATTTGGCCCACCAAAGACGTCATTGACTCACAGCCTGCTTCCTGCCAGTCTATTTGCAAGTTCCCCTCAGCAATTACTACAATCAAGTTATTATCAATCATACTATCAACTGCTTGCTCTGCTCTATGATGTAGGTTAAATCTTCCCATCGGTGAGATGCTGCCTCCTAGATTTTTATTGAAATCTAATGACTTTCATCTTCAAAGAAGCTGTCTGGCACCGGCTTGTCCCCACCCCTGCTGGTTAATTACAGCGTTTCCTGCCTTCTCACTGATGATAAACACACGCTCACTATTTTTCCAAGGGACAGGCTTTTCAAGGGTAATGTTCCCGAAACACTCACCCCGGGAGAGGCGGCTCATCCCCAGCCTATGCACATGGATCTGCTTCTAGTGGGATTGTACGGCAGGGGGCTTCAGCCCCTCCCAACTGGTTGGCCTCCCCATGCTGGAACCTGGCGTGTGTTCCAAACAGCCAGCTAGAGTCTCAAGGACCCAGGCTGGAGGCAACGCCAGATCCTCACGTACCAGCCCTGAAGGGCCAAGCACTGGAAATTTCGTGAGACCTGTCTGACAATTCCTCAGTTCTCCAGTTTCCGGAATATTCTTTTAATGAGTGACTGTGACTACCTGTCATGTGCCAGATACTGGGCACTAAAGCAGCGGGCAGTTCGGAACCCTGCTTGACATCCCATCTGCATGAGTTTCAGAGGAAGACGCGGGACCCCACACAGATAAACCCCAGTATAAAGGACGATTAATTAAAACCAGAGCCACAAAAGAGCCTGAGGTAAGGAGAGAGTGGAGGGCGATGGGCAGAAAACGTGCGGCAATGTAGGTCTTTCAAGACAAGACAGTATGGGCAAGAATTTATTCAGAAAAAAAACGCTCGTGAGGGAAGAAGCAGGAGGAAGAAGGGCGAACCTTTGGGCCCCAGGGCATGTCCAGTGCCTGAGAAAGGAGGGAAACGGAGGGAAGAAGCCGCGGTTCTCTCTAGGAACCGAGCTACTAGAATGGATACGTAATTATGAAAGAGGATTATTAGACTGGCTCTCATGATTAGAGGCTGGGTCGTCCCACCATGGCGTCTGTAGTCTGGAGAGCCAAAGAGTGATAACGCTCAGTCTAAGAAGTTGGAAGTCCCAGACGAGAGACTGATGCAGCCCCAACCCGAGGTTAAGGCCTGGAGACCCGGTGTAGAGCCACCAGTATGAGCTGGTGAAGGGCAGGAGAAGCTGGAGCTGGTGCCCACGGGGAACCGCTGTGGCCAAGATGCCCCTCTTGGCGAGAAGCAAGCTTGCACACGCTGGCTGAATTCTTTGTTATGCTCTGAATCTGGACTGTATCCAAGGCTCTTGGATTAAGCCCAGCTTGTGGAGCTGCTTTGGAGGCTGTGGAGCTTAGGGGGTGGGGCCTGGCTGGAGGAAGTATTTTGCCAAAGGCGGGCCTGTGAAAGTTACACCCTAGGCATTTCCAGCCTGAACGCTCTGCTTCCTGGTCTGCTGCCATGTAAACAGACTGTACCAGACACTTCAGAGACACAGAGCCCTTCCAACATCTTTTCTTGTGTATATATCCCGTGCATATGCCTGTGCATTTTCGCATGTTTGTAGGCACACATGTATGGGGGTGCATGCACATTAGTGCACTTGGGTATAGAGGGTTGATGTTGGGAATCATTCTCATTGGCCCCTCCACCTTCTTCATTGAGGCAGGGTCTCTCAGTCAAACCCAGAGCTCACAGATGCAGCTAATGTGGACAGCCAGCTTGCTCTGGGGACTCCCTCCACCTTCCACAACCAGAATTATAGGCCAGCTGCCATACCCACCTGGCATTTACAGGGGTTCTGGGAATCCTACCTCCAGTCCTCACACACTGTGTGGCAAGCACTTTAATCACAGAGTCATCTCCTCAACCCCTTCCATTTTTGTTCTATCTCCATGCATGCTTGAGAGAAAAGCCTGTATAGCTCCCATGAGCCTCTCTTCCTGCAGGGACAGTAGAGGGAAGAAAGAACCACTAAGTCATCACTGCACTGGTCTCAGAATGGCACATGGCATTTACCCTCTCCCTCTCCCTCACCCACTGTCCTCCCTCTCCCCCTCTACCCTCCCCTCCCCCTCTACCCTCCCCCTCTACCCTCTCCCTCACCCT
>NW_008333777.1:1077119-1105438 GCF_000622305.1 Nannospalax galili
TCACCCACTACCCTCCCCCTTCCCCACTGTACTCCCCCTCATCTACTACCCTCCCACCCTCTGCAGTTCCTGGTCTTACTTGATGGCATGAGCCAACCCTTTACTGCTGAAGCACCAGGGCCATTGACAGTCCCACATGTTTTGGGTTCTATGCTTGTCTCCAGATAGAATGGGGCAAGGGAGCAGTAAGCGGCACTTAGGTGCATCACCTGCTTCCACACACAGTCCCTTCACCTCCCCGTGCTGCAGCAGCAGCCCCAGTCCTTTCCTGAAGCTGGGATCAGCTAGCTCAGCCACCACCTTGCTCCTCTTCTTGCCTCTGCTTTCCCTGAGGTACCCTGATGGCAATGCCTCCTTTAAGAAGCAGGACCTTTCACCTCAGTTAAATCCAGAGTTAAGAGGATGAAAAGCAGAGAGAGTCACCCCCACCCCCACCCCCACCCCGCTGCTGGGTCGTCAAGAATATGATTCCGGAGTCCATGGGCTTTCCTATGAAGAATCCAGCACCATTTAGCAATGTCTGGTGTAATGCATGGTCTGAATACCATTCTGAAGAATGGCGCCTGACTCCTGCCTTCAGCTGACACATCAGTTGTGCATTTAGAAGGCCATGCTAGCAGTCTATCAGGTCAGTCATTCAGGATAATCTGAGCGTGCAATACAAGCAGTGGACCCCAGGATTGCTGGCTAGTCTTCACCATGTCCCCTGGACAGATGTTCCATTATATGGGATTCCATGCCCATGAGCCAGGCATTCCATGAAATCCAGAGTTATGCTGGCTCAGAGTCTGCAGCAAGAAATAGTAGCCCCATGCTTGTAATAGGAATCGATTCCTATAAGAGAATTGTGGTGGTTTGAATGAAGAATGTCCCCAAAGGCTCACGTATTTGAACACTTTGTCCCCTGTTGGTCATGTGTTTAGGGTAGTTATGGAATCTTTAGGAGGAAGTCCTGCTGGAGGAAGCAGTTTGGGGGAGGACAAACTTTAAGGGTTTATAGTCTTGACCCACTTCTAGTTCATTCTCTCTGCTTTCTGCACGTGTTTGAAGATGTGCTGCCTCAGCTTCCTGATCTTGCTGCTCACTGCCAGCCTCCTCTGCCATTATAGACTCTCCCTCTAGATCCATAAGCCAAACAAACTCTCTTCCATAAGCTGTTTGGGGTCATAGTATTTCATCAGTGTTCTAGTTAGCTTTCTGTTGCTGATTAAACACTGACCAAACCAACTTAGGGAGAAAAGGGTTTATTTCACCTTACAGGTTGAATACAGTCCATCCTGGAGCAAACCCAGTGCAGGAGCTCAAGGCAGGTACCTAGAGGCAGGGACTGAAGCAGAGACCATGGAGGGACACTGCTTCTGGCTTGCTTTTCTGGGCTTGCTCAGCTAGCTTTCTTATATAGCCCAGGCCCACCTGCCTAGGGATGGCACCACCCACAGTGGGCTGGGCCTTCTGACAGCACTTAGCACTTAAGAAAATGCCTCACAGACATGTCACAGTCCAATCCAATGGAGGAAATTCCTCACTTGAGATCTCTCTTCCCAGGTGACTCTAGTTTGTGTCAAACTGACAAAATCTAACTAGCACACACAGCAACAAAAAGTAATTAATACTTTCCAGAGAGGACCATTTCAGTCACCTTGCCACCCAGTGGCCCATCGGACTCCTTGGGGAATAGTGCTGTCAAAGAGTTGGGTGCTGGCCCATGGTGCTAGCCAGTCAGACATTCAATGATAGCAGTAACTACGCTGCCCCTCTGAAGTAGGAGTCCCCGATGTAGAACCCATGCTAACCTTCACCTCTGCAGTCATGTTCAGGTGTCCTTGTGTCAGGCATCTATCACACTCACTCTTTGGTGGCCAGTGGTGAAAGGTAAAGAAAATCAACTGAGTCGCTGGGTATGATAGCGAACACCTTTAATCCCAGCACTTGGTAGGCAGAGGCAGGCAGATTTCTGTAAGTTCGAGGCCAGTCTGGTCTTCATAGCGTCGCTGGGTATGATAGCGAACACCTTTAATCCCAGCACTTGGTAGGCAGAGGCAGGCAGATTTCTGTAAGTTCGAGGCCAGTCTGGTCTTCATAGCGTCGCTGGGTATGATAGCGAACACCTTTAATCCCAGCACTTGGTAGGCAGAGGCAGGCAGATTTCTGTAAGTTCGAGGCCAGTCTGGTCTTCATAGCGAGTTTTGGGCCAGCAGAGGCTACAGGGAGATCCTGTCACAAAAAGACAACACAACAACAACCACAAACTCAACTGACTTTGTCTTCTTAGTTGCCTAGTGTCCCTCTGTGGTGGATGTTTTCTGGTAGGTGTTAAAGTGTGATACAGACATCTCCAGGATTCATGCTGTCCCATACAACCTTCATGTCTAGGTCTCTGCCCTAGCTCCTTGCCTGCAGCCCTCTAGTCCTCTCCTTCCTGTTTGCTGCCCAGTCAGCGAGGCCACTGCCTTTGCCCAAGATTCTACTCACTCTCCTTCGAAAGATAACTTCTGAGTGTGGGATTCTGAGCCCTTTGAAACTTACACTGCTTCTAAGTAGGACTCCTCTGTCATCCTTACCTGTACAGAATGCATTTCTTCCTCCCCTGCCTTTAAATGTTCATCTTTATAATCCACTTTGGCTAGTCTGGTTATGATAAACCTTTGTGTGTGTTCCTTTGTGTTTCTTGTATTTTGCTCCATTTGGTTGAGTGGCCTGAGTCTGTGGGTTTGTCCAACATTTGAGAAACATTTTGTTCATTAGATCTTCAAAAGACTCCCCCCCCACCATAGTCTTCTCTCCTTTGAGAGCACCACATGTACATAGGTCACCTGACGTTGTCCCACGGGCCGCTGACGCTGTTTTGTCATCTCTCAATGCGTTGAGGTTTGATAGTTTCTATCATTGTGTCTTCAGCTCCCCCCATGCTCCTCCTTCACCGGCGGAGTACTCACACACTAGGACCCCAGTAGATGCCTCACACCACGTAGTGCTGAGCTCTAGGTATGCCAGCTTTTCCTGTGGTTTATACCTGTATGAAGTTTAACTTACAACATAGTCATGGTAAAAGTTAACAACCATTACCAATAATAAAATTGGAAAACAGTAATAGTATACTGAAACTAGAAATTGTTTACTTCTGGAATTTTCATTTCTTAATGCCTTTGGACCATGGTTGGCCACAGGTCACTGAAACCACAGAAATCTTTGGACAAGGGAGGAATGATCAATCTTTTTTCTGTAATATGTAATCTGCCATTCATCCCACGCAATGTATGTCCATCCCGCACATTGGGTGAGATCAGGAGCTTGGTTGGGTCTTTTTTTTACGTTTTCCTTACAGTTGCTTAACATTTTAAATATATAGAATACACAAATATTAATTATTTATTGACCTTGTCTACTAATTCCAACTTCTGGTCAACTTCATTTGACGGATTTGTTTCCTCATGGTGAGGATTAGTTTCCTGCTCTTTATTCGTATCTGGTTAATTTAACTGAATGCTAAACAGGTTTTTTGGGGAGGAGAGTGGAGTTGTTTTGAGGACTGAGCAGGGGCTTTGTGTATCCTAGATGAGCATCACCCCCTAAACCCAGCAGACAGTGTTAGTTTTGCTATGTAGTATGCTCTTAAACAAGTCCCTCCGCTTTATTTTAGGCTTAAGTTACTTGGATGTAGTTTGCATCTCTGGGGTCAGAGCTTTTGTGATTTGACTTTTGTGATTTGCTAGGTAGGAATAGAGCCGTGCTCATCGGTAACTAATTGCATCCTGAGTCCAGACCTTCTGTAGTTCTAGCCAGTGCCCAGGAATTGTGGGGTTTTTCATTATGTAGTGGGATCAAACTCTTCCCAAATAAAGCACTATGGGCTAGAGGGATAGCTCAGCCATTAAAGGCTCAGGCTAACAACCGAACAGAGCGCTATTCCCTACAATCCTTTGAGATGCCTCTGTCCCTAGCAGGAGCAGTTTCCATGCACACAGGAACATACAAAGCCCTTGGGAAGTCTTCTGGAGAGCCCCAGACCTTCCTCTGTGTAGGCTTCTCCTCCACTACACCATCCTACCAACTAGGCAGCTTAGATTTCTAAGCTTTCAGCTCTGTGGCACAGGGGCATCTGAGCTTTCCTCTTCCTGTGCCTGGGCAGTGAGCTGGGGCAAACACAAGGCTTCCTTCCCTGATTTCCACTTCTCAGGTATCATCACCCTTCATTGCGTCTAGTCTTAGAAACCAACAGTTCACAGATGTCATCCATAAATGACAATCTGAAATACGCTGCTCCGTCTCGTCTGGAAGCAGAGGTTCAAATCTGTTGCTCCACATTGGCTGGTGTTTGCGAAGCACAGGAGGCTTCTTAGCTGCCTGACTAAACTTGCTTCAAGGACAGCAGAGTCGTTACTCTGGGCCTCCTTACAGATCAAGCCACATGGTCACCCTGTGGCCTGGCTAGTCATTGGGATCATTGTAGCCTCTGGCTTCTGATTTATTCTCAGGCAGTTTGGTGAGCCCTGTCTGCTGCCACCTCTCCTCCCAGAAGCCTTCATACACACAGAAGAGGCAACCCTAAAAGCCTTAGGATGCTCTGTGTTTTATACCAACGCAATCCTCACGTAGAGTTTCTCACTAAAGCCTTGTCCTCTGACAGATCTCCTGACTTCACGTACTGCTCATCCCCTTTTCTCCATCTTTTCCTTCCTCTGCCATCTACTGTGGTAGCTCTGCTTCATCTTAGGACAGATCCTAGCTTTCTCCAGGCTTCTAAGAGCCTCCACAGTGACCCATCTCCTGGGGCCCTTGCCAAAACATTAAGTCCTGTGTTCCAAGAGAGTGCCCTCAATGAATTCTCGCCCACTCAGTCATAAATTGTGTTTCCCCTGATCAGACACACCAGAAATCCTACCTCAGGGGTCCTTGCCAACTCCCACCAGTACATACTTGCTAATTCCTGTAGCCCCCTCAGAACATGATCTCTTTCTTCTCCCCGTTGCCCCAGCAAGCTTATACCAGAATGGTGTTCACATGTTTATATAGAAATTGAAGTCTGGGGCTGGAGAGGTGGCTCAGTGGTTAAGAACACTGATTGTTCTTTCATAAGACCCGGGCTGGAATCCCAGCACCCACATGGCAGCTAACAACTGTCTGCAACTCCAGTCCCAGGGGATCCGACAGCCTCTTCCTACCTCCGCGGGCATTGCACGACACAGGTGCACTGACCTACATGCAGGCAACACACGCATACACATAAAATGAAAAAGAAATTAAAAAAAAAGAAATTGAAGTCTGTTGTATATAATGAGGCATACAAATCCTGAGCACACAAATGTGTTAGTTCTCATGGTGTGGAAACTCCCAACCACCCAGTATCCTGACCAAGAAACAGAATATGACCAGCTTTCTAGAAGCTTCTTCATGGCATTTTCCAGTCACAACCTCCCCTGCTAAGGCTTAGTGCCCCCACCCCAGCTTCTATACCACTGATTCTATCTGGTTTTGAAGATGATGTAAATGGAGTTGCGTAGCATGTACCTCTTGGATTCCACCTTCTTAGGCTCAAGCACATTTGTGAGTTCCATCCACAGTCACGTGAGGCGGCATTCACATATTTTCACTGGTGGGTAGTAATCCATTGTATTGTTACATCACAATATAAGTGCCTCCTTTACTGTTTGTGGGCATTGGTGTCACTTTGGTTTTGTGATATTATGAATAGCATTGCTTTATAGACTCTGTGTGTGTGTGTGTGTGTGTGTGTGTGTGTGTGTGTGTGTGTGTGTGCTAGTGAATATATGAGCATACTGCTGTCCGGTGCATACCTGGGTGTGGAATCGTGGGGCTCATGGTATCAGTTACACCTTTAAAACAAGCTGGCTATTGGGACTTTCTCTACTGATGAAAGTCTGCACTGAGTCTACCCTACAGCAGGTGCTAAGGGCCTAAGCCTCCTCTAGAGGGTCTGCAGGCTGCCATCTCAGACCAGAGGTCCTCTGGAAATTATACATGCATCTGATCCTACCTGTGGGCAAGGACCATGGGGGGGGTGGGGGGTGGGGGGGTCATCCATCACCTTCTGTTCATTTCTGTCTGAAAGCACCTCCCAGTGGCATCAGCTCCCTTGGCATGTTGAGCTAAGCCATCAGCTCCAAGAACCCAGGAACAAGTCACATGTGCTAACGGTGGAAAGCCTGGGAGTGTTTTATAGGCAAAGTGTGTGCCTGTAAGAGTGTAGATGCACACTGCACACAGAGGTCAGGGTGCACTTTGACCTAGACAAACTGAGCAACAGCAGGCTGGGCCACCCTCCATCTCAAGATGTGGAGACAGGGCAGCAACAGGCAGCCCATCACACCTCAGCTCAGTGTAGAAAGATGTAGGACTTTCCCCCGGGCCAAATACAAGCCAAGGGAGTTGGCCATCTCAAATACCATGTAGGAACTGCATCTGCCAGCTATATAGTATCCTGCAAGAAAATGGAGCCAAAAGGCAGTCCCTTAAGGTCATTGGAGAGGATGCAATCTATGTCCCTGCAGAGGAAACCATGATGCCCTGTCAAAGCCAGAACTAGGTGCCGCTCCCTAGTGGCCCCTGTCCCTGCCTTGTAAGCAGCCCATTGAGTACTGACCTCTGTTCTCCCACTTGGGGCTCCACACACAAGAGACAGGACATCCACAGCAGCAAAGTGGGAGAGTCAGCTAGAGCCCACTCTTCCTGCTTCTCCATCGTGGACTTCTGGCCCAGTCAGACTGGGACCAGTGGAAGGGAGATGAGAATGGATTGTAGATGGACTTCACAGAAACCAGGCCAGACACTCCAACAGCTAAGACTGAGTCATTCTCACAGCTCACAGGAAAGCTAACCCTGGGAGGGCAAGGTCCAGGCTCGTAAGCCCAAGGCAGCACTGGGTGAGGGCTGTCTCAAAAGGCAACCTCCATGTGCCCTCTCCACCCTGGCTCCAAGGCACCTCAAGTTCAGCGCACCCAGACTTGAATCCTTTCTCTTCATTCCACAGGGGGCAGGACACCGTCCCTCCTGCGTACACTGCGGCTTCCTCTTGTGTCACCTGGTGGGGCTTGGCCTCCCAGACTGAGCACATTTCTCAGGCTCAACCAATAGAGGACTTTACCCAGGCAGAGCTCTCTAGATAAAGATATTCCCAGGACGTCCTATGTTTTCTGAGACTCCCTACTTATCTGTTTGGCTTCCATTCAGGGTGTCCGTCATGTTGATTATATTTTTGCTGGCTTTTTTTTTTTTTTTTAAAGTTTCAAGTCATCAGTGTTTTTCATCTTGTTTTGCTTTGTTTTTTGTTGTGGTGCTGGTGGTCTGCTGGTGGTCAAACCCAAACCTTCTAGGTTGATGCTCTTCACTGAGCTGTCTCCAGTCCTGTGTTCTGTATTGGTGCTGGGGCCGTGTGTCTATGCGGTCTGGTGAGATGTAGACACACCCCTGCTGGTCTAGTCAAGCCTAGTGACCAGAGAGAAGTTACCTGTGCCTTTCATCTATGCACCAGCCAATCCTTCAGCATCTCCTTCATCAAACTCTCCCACCAAATCAATCATCTCCCCAATACTATTCTGCCTCCTCCTCCAAGGCCACTAGAAAGATCCAGACTAGAAAATAGTTGTCTTTGGATGCTACACATCCTCCAGTGCTTTGCTCTCCCTAGAGACCCCAGTAAAGGCTCTGGCCTAGGTTTTTCCCTCCTTCCTCCTGCCTGTGACCAATACAAGTGCTCCCACAGGTCCTGTGCAGGATAATGTGTCCCCTGCCACCGTAGGAACTGTAGAGACGGTAATCAGAATCTTCTTCTTGAGTGATGGCATCTTAACATCATTGCTCAGCCACTTCCACAGGCCAAAATCCCCTAGGGCCACTTTGTGATACAGGATACAAGGTCCTTGAGAGGTAGAGCTGCCAGCCCCTGTGGAGAGCCATGCACCTCAGAGGAACATACACACACAAGACATAGTGTGCTGACCATGGCCAAAGCTCCTGGGCCTGTAAGATAAGGTGCACCCTGGGCAATGGAACAAATCTGTCTCTCTCTTTGGCTGCAATGGACTTTCTGATCTTTGCATCTGCAAGTCCTGGCTAAACCTCCTTCCCCCACATCCCTGATCGTCTCACCCCCTCCAGGGAGCTGACCTCCCACTCGCTCCCCTCCTCCCAGCCCCATACCTGCTCTTTATTAACCCCCCTTAAGTCACTACCAAATTTCCACGGAAGTTTCACGTAGGACTCCCTTTCAGAGGCAAAATCCAGCTTCTCTCACTTTGTTCTGCTTTGTAACAGGGTTTTCCTGTCTAGACCAGGCTGACCTGGAAGGCACTGCAGTCCAGGCTGGCCTTGATTAGCTCTTCTGCTCAGCACCCCGAAGACTGGAATTACAAGCAAACCGCCTTCATCCTCATTCTCTTTTTATTTTAAAATGTTTTATTTATTATTTTTCTTTTATGTGTATGAGTGAATTGCCTGCATGTATGTAAGTGCACCTGTGTCATGCAATGCCCACGGGGGTCAGAAGACAATGTCGGATTCCTCTAGAACTGGAGTTACGGACGGTTGTTAGCTGCCGTGTGGATGCTGGGAATCGAAGCTGGGTCCTCTGCAAGAGCAGCCAGCTTGCTTCACTACTGAGCCAGCTCTCCAGTCCCCAACCTTCATTCTCTTACAACTATGCTCAGCACCTCCACAGGAAAATCATCTGCCTTCAATCACAACCCCTGCAACTGCTAGGAGGAGAACACCAGGGAGCTCACCTGGTGAACGGATCAAGTAGGGACAGCATCCCACCCCAGGACACCCTCAAGGTCTCAGCTACCCAGAGGAATTGACTTGGAACTTAGCAGCTACCCAGTCTGTCAACAGCCCCGTGTGTCCAAAATGAAGAAGCAGCTTGGGGGCAGCATGCTCTTGTCACGTGTTGCAGGGAAAAGACCTTTAAATGTATCACCACCTGCTCAGCTGTTCCAAGGAGTCCCAGGTCTTTGCAGAGGCCCCTGAGACTGCCATGGGCTGGAAGGGAACTTTGGATTTCCCACTGCTGCTGAGAGTAGCCAGGAAAATTCTGCAAACATTTTATAAATCTTTACTGCATTATCATTTTCTAATACACTGACTTCATGTTTGGTTTCAACTTGTTCCCTACCATGAGCCCCTAAACAACATGTTGCCAGGATGAGCAAAGTCCTTGGTGCAAGAGAGAGAATGGCAGCAGCCTGGAAGCACCATGTAGGCACCACCTCCACCCATTTTATGGGGCAAACCAAGGCCATGGAACTATAGGAGGCACTGACAGGGTCTGCTGGCTCTCCCTATGACCCCACTCTCTGCAAGTTCAATGCTTCCCTGGCCACAAATGGTGCTGGTTTACAAATAGTTTCTGAGCTGATTTGTGCCAAAGGTGTTCATAAATGGAAGGTGAATATTTAAAAGACGGAAGTTGGAATTGCCCTCCCAGCCACATGTACAGTCAGATGGCTCACTGCTTGAACAGAGCACTGAACCACTCACACAGCAAGTGGCCTAAGCTGGAGGCCACATACTAGTGTCATGTGGTAAACCCAGGATGGCTAGGAATACCAGTCCTCATCTACATAGTGTGACAGTCCCTGTGCCTCATGGACTAAAGTGACACCCGAGGAAATGCAATGATAAGTATTTTTAATGATATCAGATATTTGTTTATACTCATTTTAGAGAACATGTAACTAGCCCATTAAATCTGGATGTTTTGGCTTAGCCTAAAATCAGAGGAAATAGTTAAAAAAAAAAAAAAAAGAAAAAGGGGTTGAAGAGATGGCTCAGTGGTTAAGAGCACTGAGTGCTCTTGCAGAGGACCCGGGTTCAATTCCCAGCATCTATATGGCAGCTACAAACCGTCCTTAACTCCAGTTCCAGGGGAATCCAACGCCCTCTTCTGACCTCCATGGCATTGCACAACACGCTCGTATACATGCAGGCAACACACTCATACACATAAAATAAAAATAATAAATAAAAAATTTCTTTAAAGTAGGAAAACATAAGAAAATGAAAAAAAAAAACTGGGCATGGTGCACATGCCTTTAATCCCAGCACTCGGGAGCAGAGGCAGGTAGAACTCTGTGAGTTCAAGGCCAGCTACATAGTGAGTTCCAGGCCAGCTGGGGATCCTGTCTCAAAAGACCAAAAATAATAAATAAATAAATAATAAATAAATAAGTAATAAATAAAAAGTAAAAAACCCACAATTGTACAGTTAATACGAGTAGATACAGCAAAGAAATAAATAAAAGAGGCATGAGACAAGGGTGAGGAGCTAAATCTATTTCCAAGTCTATTTGTGAAAAACCAAACAAGTACTCATCATGAAAGCCTGGGGAAAATAATAGCAAGCAGCACTGTATTCCAGTTTGACACGCAGAGTCGCTGTCTCATCTGCCACAGGCCAGTTTGTTAACACTCTCATGAGATGAACGTTTTTCTCTGTATTTTACAAGGAAAATAGGAAGATGAGAGCCCCTAAGAAGTTTCTGCTGCTCATGCAGGTGAAGCCAGGATGAAGTTAAACTGGCTGGCCTGGATGCTGCTTGGGAAGAGGGAGCACTGCGCTATGGGGAGCACCACCTAGTGTGGGACGTAGTCCGGTCTCACTCAGCACCTTGTACTTTGAAGACATCCTAAGAATGGTCTGCCTTGTCCCCTCGGGTCAGTGTGGGACACATTGTCACAGATCCCGGATGAAAATGTTTCTGCCAGGTGGGTGGCAGTGCCTGGCTGCCTCTGGCCTGGGCTCCTCTTCTCCACCCGTCCCCTTCCTCACTCTGAGCTGCTGACACCCCAGTGGGATGGCAACTCTTTCGATGACGCTAAAAATTGCTTTATTTTTCGCTACTAATTTGCCAACAAGCTCAGCCGTCAGTCCAGTTGGCCCGAAATGAAATTCTATAATTATACAAAAGCCCAGGTCAGTGACCTCCTGATTGCAATATCTTGTCTCTTTTGTCCCTTCCCTCCACCACCTTGCCCATGGGACAGAATTGCTTCTGCTCCCGCCACAGCCTCCCGAATGAGGTGGTATTGGAAACTAGTGAGCCATGGCCCTCGGAGGTGTTCGTAGCTTTGCAATAATTTACCCGTTTTCATTTTGTTTGATTTCATTAACACCAGGGTCTCGTGGGAGAGCCCAGTTGGGAATGGGGAAAATCAAGTGATCTCAGTTGAAATCGAGTGGTTATCACTGCCTCATAGCTCAGCTTGGAAGAGGTAGGAATCGCCAAGGATGCAGGCAGTCTGACCTTGGGGAGGAAAGGAGCCCTTCCTTTGGCACCCCTCAGTCCTCAGGCTCCTCTCTGTCTCACTCCAGTGGCACTGTGTGCCCCATCCAGGTTCTCAAGGATCAGTAGTCTCACCTACCCAAAGGGACAGCCGTACCCAGGCAGCAGCTGGTGGCTGAGGCAGGGACACCCAGAAGTAGGATCTGGTCTGGCTCTGCCTCTTGCTTGAGTATAGAGCTTCAGTTTGAAAGCCTCATTTCCCTCATAAACAGAATACAGATGGTTGCCCATAGCTTGCAGGGTGAGCTGGGATAAAGCCTGGTATAGCAAAGACTGCAATTCATGTGTGAGTGTCCAGGAGAGGGAAAAGAAACAGCAGAGATAATTCTTCTCACAGCCTTACCTCCTCCTCCTCCTCCATCACTGGGCCCTTCCCTGCCATGGAGGCCCTAGAGACAAGTTAGTCACTTCCCACCTCTGACAAATACCTGAGAACAGTCTAAAGGAGCAAGGATTTACTCTAGCTCATAGATTCAGAGATTTCAGCCTATGGTCAGCTGGATCGATTGTTTCTGGGCTGTGGTAAGGCAGAGCATCAAGGCAGAAAGGCATGGGGAAGCAGAGCTGTTCACTTCATGGTGGGCAGGAAGTAAAGAGAGAGACAGACAAGAAAGGGCCAGAGCCAGAGAAGCCCTTCAAAGACAGGCCCCCTGTGACCTTCTTATCCAACAGGCCTCACTTTCCACAGTCTGCCACTTCCCAATAGTTTGTTCAAGTCTTAAATCCATGGATTGAAGCTTTCATCAGGCCAGCAATCTCATGATGGGTCACCTCTGGAGCCATCCCCAGACACACCCAGCAGCATGCTTTAGTAATCTAGGCTCTGTGTACACTGACAATCAAGACTAACCATCACTGAGGAATCCAGTCTGTGACCACGTTCCTCAGAGAGACTTTGATCTGATGCAAGCCACACTACCAACTTGCATGGCATACTCTTTCCCAAAGTTATAAGAACTCAGGGTAACATAGCGATGTTCAATTAGCATAGAACACACACACACACACACACACGCACATGCACACACACGCACACGCACACACACACACGCACACACCCATGGCAGCAGATGGTGAGACCAGGGTTAGAGGTGCTGCCATCCTAAGCCAACAGCAGTCATGTGAAACCAGTGCTCCTGAAAGGAAGCAGTTTCCAAGGCTCCTGGGGTCAACATTTGTCTGCTCCATCATCACAGGGGTCTCTCTGCCTGGACTGGTGGGTGAGTCCTTCCAGTAAGAGTGACAAGAACATGGTGACATCATGTGTGAGTCTGTGTGTAGCCTTCTGTGCATCGCTTTCCGTGAATCAACTCATTTCAGCCACAAGGTCAGCTGCTACTATTGTCCCCATATTACTGATGAGAAAAGTCAAGCAGCAAGAGGGTAAATCCCTCAATTTGGTGACCAAGAAAAGGGGGAACAAATCCCTTGGAGCTTGAGTCCACATCTGTAGCAGCTGACGGTTCCACCACGACACAACCCTTTAGTGTGGTAAAAATCCTCCAGTCTCTGGCTGTGGTAGAAGGAGAAAACATATCTCCACCCTTCCTGATTGTCCCCCTCCAATCAGGAGTTCTTGGCTACACCAGTCTGTGATTCCTGAATGCTCCGGAATTATCCAGCTTAGTGGTCGGATGTTCCAATGCTGAGCTCTACACTTATCATTACCCTTGGAAGGACACAAGGAAGCCCTGTACATCAGTCTGTCTTCTCACAGTGACTAAAATTTCTAAGAGACCACTACAGGGAGGAAAGATTATTTTAGCTCCTGGTTCCAGAAGGTTCAGGGCATGGCGGCATGGCTATATACACTTGGGCAGAACATTTTGGTGGCAGGAACCTGTGGAGGAGGAGGCCATTCACATCATGGAAGACAAGAAACAGAGAGAGAGGAGGGGGCTGAGGTCAGTTATAACCCTCAAAGGCATACCCCAGTGGCCTGCTTCTTCCAGCCAAGCCCCATCCCCTTAAGTTTCCACACCCTCCCCAAATAGTGCCACCAGCTGGGGTCGGTACCTGAGCCTGTGGGGTCATTTCCCAGTCAGATCATAGATAGCATCAACATATGCGTATATGGAAGGAACCACGGGGATTCCTAAGCAGAGGGTATAAGGTGAGAAACAGCAGAAGGGTATCCTTTGCCTCTACTTTGAGAAGCTCAGCTTGGGTCCCAACACCTTCTTGGCCAGCCACACATTCACAAGGTTCAATTCAAGCACAGAACTACCCTGAGGGATCCCACCCCAGCTAGTCTCCTACCTCCTGCCTTGACAGTGGGGTCCCCAGCCAAGGGTTATCTCAGGGCCCATTGGGAAGTCCTGGGGTCACCCACCGTATAGTCAGGTTTTTATGACAAGATCACATTCGGTCAGTTCAGCTTCTTCTGCCTCCTCTCTCTTTTCCACCAAGCTCATTCCTACCTCAGGGCCTGTTCTACCACCTCCTGAGTGAGGCTTTTCCTGGTTCTCACTGGAAGCCTGTACTGTGTGTTTTGTGCTACTGTTTCCATATCTACAAAACGGAGCTAATTCTGCCTCTTGGGGCTGTCTGGAGGCTGAGCTGACATACAGAGTGCTTGAGCAGTACCTGGCAGGGAGTGAACACCGTGGAAGCAGAGCCTCGTTCGCTACGTTCATGTTATTGTTCTCAGCATCTGGACTAGCACACTGGGAGGAACCTGATAGTACCACGCTCTGAGTACTGTCACGCATCCATGAGAAGTGTATGGAACCAGCTGGACATGTGCTGGAGCTCCCCCAGCTCTGATATCTGTATGTTTGAAGGAAGATATTAACACAGTGGATGGAGGCAGCAAGGTGCATCCCCGCCTCCCAGTCTGCTCCCAATACCCACCAGCCCAGGGCTTCACACACAGAGTCTTCTGTGAAGATGAGAAGCTGGTTTGTTAATAACTACATAGCAGTATCGAAAAATTTGGTTGCATTGTGAGGCCGGTGCCTTCCCCATTCACCAATAATGACAGACCACTTAAAAATAAATAACACATATAATTTAAGCAGCTAAACAAATAGCAGTGTTGACTTTGCCTGGGAAAATATTTTCTGTTTCCTCAGGGCGTCCCCACGGGTGCCCTGCCTTGGCGTCCCCTGCTGTGATGCCGCCACAGCAGGCTGCCTGGGAACCGACTGCAGGGAGTGGCAGCAAGATGCACCCACAGCAGCATGCCCTGCTGGGAAGCTAGGCTGTGGTCCCTCCCTACACTCTCCTCCAGGTGCCACAGCTCCCGTAGGAGAGGGACAGAAAAGAGCAGGAGGCAATAGGGACCAGCAGGGTCTGTGGAAAATGGAGAAGCTATTATTGTCTCTTCCAGAGGGGGATGAAAGTTATTGTCCCTCTCACCGGGGATGACCCTAATCAACATTTACTCTACAAAAGGTAAGCCCAGTCTTGTAAAATCTGACATCCAGACAAAAACATCCATTTGGATTTTTAAATGCTGGTTGGGGAAAGGTTATGTCTGTGTGTCCATGTGTGTGTCTCTTTGTGTGTGTCCACGTGTGTATCTGTGTATGTGTCTCTGTGTCTCTCTCTGTGTATGTCTTTCTGTGTCTGTGTGTGTGTCTTGTGTATCCATGTGCGTATCTCTGTGTGTGTGTTTGTGTCTGTGTGTGTATATATATATGTGTGTCTGTGTTTGTGTGTGTGTCTGTGTGTCTTTGAGTGTGTGCGTGTGTCTGTATCTATGGGTCTCTGTGTGTGTCTGTGTGTGTATCTCTGTGTGTGGCTATTAGCCATGCTTGTGTATGTTTGTGTATATCTGTGTATATGTGTCTGTGTGTGTGTGTGTGTTTGTGTGTGTGTGTATGTTTGTGTTTGTGATACTGGGGGTGGAATCCAGGGATTGTGCACTTACTAGGCTAACAGTCCAGTGCTGAGTCCAAGTGACAAGATGGGGGTCAGCTCCTAGAACTGAAAAGTGAGTGGCAGGATGGAAGTTGCCTCCGGACACTGGACAAGGGTGACCGTGTAGAGGACAACTCCTAGCATCACATAGTTAGTGACAGGCTGGGCACTGTCTCTTCCTGAATCCTCAGAACACCAGTCTTCCAGTTATCCAAATCCCTGACGAGATGCCTCCTCCTGCCAGGTGCAGGAGTGCCACGTGTTGTTGCTGCGTTCAGATGAGGAGGACAGGAGCCAGGGATGTACCCCAAGGTCCATCTGGCAGGTGAAGAAGTTGAGATGGACACTGAGAGGAGCTGAGTCTCACTTCTGCTAAGTACCCATGCTCCGACTTGCACAATCTAAGTACCAGGTGGGGAGTTCAGAAGCTCAGGGGATCGAAGAAGCAGAGAACCTACAGAAACCAGCCATGGCCAGTTCTGAGCAGGTACATCACGCTCAGTGGGAAAGACCCTTCTCACCAACCACTAGGCTCTACCCCCAGTCACCAATGATTGGACTTTGCAAGAACCCCTCTCCCGGGAACCAGAAATCAGAACAGTGTGCCAGTTAGATAGTGGAGGGCAGGGAAGTCAAAGGCCTGGAAAGAGCAGCTTCCTTTTGGAGGGATGCTCAAAGTCAAGGGCTGGTGGGCATGAAGGAAGGACGGCCTTGGCAGAGGCAGAGTGAATGGCTGGGAGCAGCTTGGACAGCTGGAGGCTCTGGGAAGACAGAATGGAACACACCTCTTGGAGTGGGGGGGGATAGAGAGCCAGATGGCATGGGTCAGCACTGAGCAGGGCTGCAAGAATCAGCCTTCCATCAGGGCCCTGATGGTGTCTCCAACACCAGCACCCAGGCCAGGTCATTGGGAAATGGCAGCACCATCTCCTGAGACAGTCTTGTTCAAAATCCTCCTAAGGCTTCCCAACACTTTTATTTATTGATTGATGGATTGATTGATTGATTGATTGATTGATTGTATGTAAGTGTTATGCCTGCATATATGTAAGTGCACCTGTGTCATGCAGTGTCTGCATAGGACAGAAAAGGGCATCAGATCTCCTGGAACTGGACATGAACAGCATTGTTAGCTGCCATGTGGGTGCTGGGATTCGAACCCAGGTCTTCTACAAGAGCTGCCAGTGCTCTTAACCATTGAGCCATCTCTCCAGCACACTTAGAATAAAACACCTGGGCTGGAGAGATGGCTCAGCGGTTAAGAGCACTGACTGCTTTTACAGAGGACCCAGGTTTGATTCCCAGCACCCACATGGCGGCTATGACCTGTCCTCAACGCCAGTTCCAGGGGAATCTGAAGACCTCTTCTGACCTCCGCGGCATTGCACGAAATGGGTGCACTCACATACATGCAGACAATACATTCATACACATAAAATAAAAATAATATTTTTTTAAAAACCCACTAAGATACTGTGATAAAAAAAAAAAAACCTTCCAGAATCTGGCCGCTGACCTTTTCTCTGATCTCCCCTGTGGCATCCCCTCCCTGCTCACCTGCTCCCTCTCTCTCTGCTCTCTCTCTGACTTTCTCACTATCTTTTGAACATTCCCTAACAGTTCCTGCTTGGGGCCTTTGCACTGGCAGGGTACTCTTTCCCATAGCAGACTTCCAGTGTTCCTATACAGCTACTCCTGCTGCTGTACTCAAAGCTGCTCACACTCCACAAGACTGTTCTTCAGTGCCTGTCTTCCCTCCAATAGATCCCTGTCTATCTCTCTGCCTGTCCATCTCCTCATCCTGCCATCCCACTAGAAAGCCTGCTATTGGCCACATTGTATGTAAAGTTATATGGGATGAGTAACATAAAGTGCTTGGCACACAGTCAGCCCTCTATAAATGCTAGTAATATAGCAGTGTGTGTGTGTGTGTGTGTGTGTGTAGCAAGAGAAAGGAGAGGGGAGAGGGTATCCTGGTTAGCTCTGTCAACTTGACACAAACACTCCTGAGAAGAGGGGACATCAATTGACAAATTGCCAGATTGACCTGTGGACATGCCTGTGAGGCATTTTCTTGACTGCGGATTGCTGTAGAATATTCCAGCTCACTGTGGGCAGTGCCATCCCTAGGCAGGTGGACCTGGTCAGTGCAAAAAACTTTTGTTGAGCAAGCCAGGGGGAAGCAAGCCAGTCAGTAAGCAGCTTTCCTCTGTGGTCTCTGCTTCAGCTCCTGCCTCCAGGTTCTTGCCTTGAGTTCCTGCCTTGGGTTCTCTCAAGAATGGTATGTAACTTGTAAGTAGAGATAAACCTTTTCTACCCCCAGTTGGTTTCAGTCGGTGTTTTATCACAGCAACAGACAGAAAAGTAGGACAGAGCACGGGCTGTCTAATGATGATCTCCACCCCTGTGTGTGGCAGCAAGGTGCCTAGGGCAGGCATTCCTGCTTCGTGGTGCTGCTGGCCTCGTCCACAGCACTGCACTGAGTGACAGGGAAGCGGTGGGGCTGGAGAGGCGGCTCAGCGGTGGACAGCACTGGCTGCTCTTGCAGAGGACCCGGGTTCGATTCCCAGCACCCACATGGTGGCCAACAAATGTCTGTAATTGTAGTTCCAGGGGACTCCTATGCTCTCTTCTGACCGCCACAGGCATTGATTGCATGGCACGGGTGCACTTACATACACGCAGGCAATACACTCATACACATAAAAAAAATAAATAAGATAGAAGGCAGTAATGATGGTCCCCGCTGAGGAGATTACTGGGAAGGGTCTCAGGTGAGGCCATCTCTGCACAAATAGGTATTAAAGTGCTCCATAAACAGCAGCTATGTGGTTAATCAGGATGGCCCCTGGGGCTCCAGTGACCCCCATCTGCAAAATGAGTGTTGCAGAATTAAGTGAATAATTATGGTAAAGAGCTTGGCATGAAGTGAGCCTTCTGTAAAAACTGGTGATTATTGTTCAGTAACCTGCACATGCTCAGACCCTTCCAGTTGGCCATCCTGAAGAGGTGCCCGCTCTGCCTCTTCTAGAGAAGTCCCCAAGCCGCGAATGAGCTCCAGCTTCAGACTGAGGTCGATGCCTGGAAAGGAAGCCCAGGTTTAGCCTCTTCTGCGCCCATTGCTTCTGTCCTCATTAGCGTCACTAGGTACACGGTGATTATAATAGTTAGGAGCACTGCAACTCCAAAGTCCTAATTGCCGCATGGAGATTCAAATGAAGGCTAATTAGATGTCAGTTGCTCTCCCCTCCCCAACTCACAGCCCCCAACATCATCTCAGTATCCATCTCCCAATGACTTCTGGGTAATCCTTAGAGTCCAAAACAAGCAGGTGGGTGGGACAAGCCGGCCTTCAGGACAAGCCACCTGAGAGAAAAATGTCGCAGGGGGGGCTCAAGAGTGGGTGCAGGGTTCCTGGTGGACAGAGGTGCTACAGGCACTTCTTTCTCCTGCTGGGGGGATTGACTTGGGCAAGCTGTGGGGCTCCGTGTCACACAGCAAGTGGTATTTTGTCAGGGAACAGGTCAGCCTCCTGTCACTAGGGAAATACTGAAATAATTTCTTCAAACGGGGAAGTTTTATTGGGCTCATGACCTCTGAGGTCCTTTGTTTGGGGCCTGAAGTGAGGCAAGAGCCATCACAAAGCAAAGCTGCTCACCTCTCAACAGCAGGAAGCAGAAAGAGGACAGGACCTTTGACAGCACATCCTAATGAGTTTCAAGGCTCACCACCTCCCAACAGTGCCATCACTGGTACCATCCTTCCTCACAGGAGCCCTTGAGGGACATTTAAGATTGGAAGATCAACAGGGAGCTATAAACCAGACAGATGCAAACAGCTGCTTTATGAAGGAGAAAGGCCTTGATACTGGAATCCTTCCCTTGGCTCACTTACCTCTGTAGGCTCCTTCTGCCATCCCTGCATCCCCACAATGAGGTCACTTGGGGAGATGTCAGTCCCATTATACAGGCACTGCTTTACAGGTCCAGGGTGCAGTATGAAGATGGGGATTTTTCAAACTCCCCAAATGACACTGAATGCAGCCAACGAGGCATCCTGCTGTGCAGGCCCTGAGCCCAGCACAGTCAAAGGACTGATAACTCTGCTCAGCTGAGGGCCAGGGATTCACTGCTGTGGGCCTCAGTGTCCCCACTTACCAACATGAGCGTGTCAGAGATAATGGCCTCCAAGGGCCTCCCTCTGTAAGCTCCCTTCAGATGGGGGCTCACTTTAGAATGGGTTTGCTGGGAATATGAAGTGTGAGTGAATGCAAGTTTGTGGAGTGATGTCTGTGCCGATTTCTAGGTGTGCAGACCTGCCCACCAGGCTGCAGAACAAAGAGAAAGACAACTTTTCCTCGGTTTTAACTGTCAGCTTGACATAATCTAGACTCACCTGAAAAGAGAGTCTCAAGGAAGGACTGTCTAGATGGGGCTGGCTGGTGGGCGTGCCCATGTGGGACTGATTGCCTTGATGGATGTGGGAAGACCCTGCCTGAAAATGGGCAGCACTATTTCCTGGTTCCCAGCCCTGGACTGTGTGAGTGGAGAGTATCAGAAAATTACATGCATGCGTCCAGTTCCCTCTGCTCCTGACTGTGGGCATGACTAGCTGCTTTATCCTGACTTCCTAGCAATCATGAACTTCACCCTGGAACTGTGAGCTGAAATAGATGCTTTTCTCCCCTAAATTGCTTGTGGGGTATTTTACCACAGTAACAGAAGTGAAACGAGGTCAGCAGCCGAGTGTCCCTTGCCCTCAGTAGCCAACAAGGAACTTTGCATTGAAATGAGAGAGTTAAACACAACACACACAGGCACCCACACCCCTGCAGAGGTGATGTGCAGATCTGCTACAGATGAAAAGCAAGACAGAATTTAGAGTTACGATGTTAACAAAAGGTAACACAGGACCTTACTAGCAAAAACTCTCCGCACACACACCTCCACAGCTGGTCTTGGTTAAATGGCAGGTCATCTACTGCTGTACTTGAATTCTGGATTGCCCCTGTGGGTTAGGCAGAAAATTAAACCCAGCACAAGACAGTAGAGAGAGAGCTACATATTCAGTCAAACTTGAGGAACACTGTACACTAGAGTCACAATCGAAAACAAAGGCTCTGAGAAGGTCTGCAATAACTAATCCCATTCACTCTGTTTAACCACAATTACCGAACTTCTCTGAGCACAGAGAAGCAGAGACTACAGACTGTGAAACTCACGGACCACCATGCACAGGGCAATACAGAGAGAGAAACACACACAGTTAATGAGATCTAGGGGAAAGAAGGGCTAATTTTTGGCAGAATGTTAGTGAAACTGACACACATTTATCTAAGTTTGGTTTTAGGAAAGACAACATTCTCACATGGCCCCACAGGAAATGAGGACCAACCATCTGGGCATTTCAGGGAATTGGCAGTACATACCAACAAGGACCTACCCACATGGCCACAAAATATGGGGTCCCCAGGAAGAGGTGATGGAGTGGGTTGTGTGTCTAATTTCAGCGAGAATGTGCACTTGGCTAGGTTTATCATTGCATCCTTTGTTGCCTGAAAACCCAGGACAAAGACCTTGAAGCAGTCAGGAATGTGTTGGGTACCACTGTCCTTGATGAGGATGGACAGCTGGGGCAGCGCTGCCGCCAGGCACCAGGAGGAGCCTGGACTCCTCACCTCTCCCGCTGGGTAGCCCTTCCACCATGTTTCTCCTGGGCTGATGAAGTCAGGGAGGGCTTCACAGATGTAGTGTCAATAGTAGAGTTTCATGAATAGTAGTGTTCCCTCCAAAAGACAGCCAGCTCCCTGGGCCCAGGGGAACCTGACCTCACAGTAACATTCTAGGGTACTTTCAGCTAGTCTGTCTTTGTTCCTTCCACAGAGTCATACTGAACCTGACTCCCCAATGCCTCCATTTTGGAAGTACAGCCTGTTGAAAGACACACACAGAGCCCTCATGAATAGATTGTACTGCTATGGAAGAGCTTGATGTGGCAACAGGTCTTTTGTCTTTCCTCTTCTCTTGTGGGGACACAGTGGCTCATCATGCCTGGAAGATGCAGTGTGCAACGTGTCTTCCTGTCTCAGCAGACTGTAATCCTTCCAGCCTCCAGACTGTGAAACCTATCTGCTCTTTATAAATCATCCAGTTTCCAGCATTCTCTTACCTCAGGCCAACTAGACTAAGACACCTTCCTAGTCTAAAGATAATCAGAGAGCTCTTTGGGAGGCCAAGGGAGGATCCCAGAAGGAGTTTCTTTAACCACAGAGCCCTGTTCTCAAGTGCTTCCTCTGGGGATGAACCCTAGACCAGCTCTGGAGACCAGGAGGGAAAAATGTCATTGGTTTCTTTTCGTGTGTATGGTATTGTATGTGTGGCACACGCATGTGAGCGTACATGTGTGCATGTAGAGGCCAGAGCAGGTCGTCAGGTGTCTTCCTCTATCATGCCCTGCTTTACTGCCTTGAGACTGTGTCTCACTCTGCTGGCGGCTCCCTGCTCTGACTGGGCTGACTGGCCAGCTCTAGGGTCTGCCTGTCTCTGCTTCACAATGGTAGGGTTATAGGCATACACAACAATGCCTGGGATTTTACATAGGTGCTAGGGCCTCATGCTCGTACAGCAAGTGCTGTCCCTCACTGAGCCATCACACCAGCCCCCAGATCATTTTCTAGAGCACACAATATATGCTAGGCACTGCACAGGGGTGCTCTTAATTCTACCCACTTGCAGATGAAACTAATGCAAGAGGAAATTAGACAATGGTCTAGACCACACAGCTGGGAGTCTGCTGTGAAGTCTCCCTTTCCTAAGTTCTTCCTTGGCCCTCCCACAACCTGAACCCCTCCAGGCTTTCAAGGCAGACACTGGAGTAGAAGGGACTTTCAAAGGGTAGGACTCAGACATTTCTGTTGGAACCTATCCCCTGAGAATCCTTGGCCAAGATGTGCTACGCAGGTGCACAGTGAGGGAATTTGGGGCTGACAGAGAGCTGCTATTCATAGCTGAGAACTCCAAGTGGTACCACAGGTAACATACAAGGGGGCCTGGCTCCGCTAGAGTGAAGAGAAGTCACTGGGTGTGTCACTGAACTGAGAAATCAGAACATCTGTGTCTGAAAAGTAAGGGCCACTCCCTAGAGTAAGGACAGTGTTCCAGAACTAAGCACAAGCCCTAAACAGACCTACCCAACCAAAAGGCAAATCTAGCCTGATGGTTAATGTCGTTGACAGTTTGATTGGATTAAGGAACACATAGGGCATTGATGAGACACACCTTTGGGTTGTCTGTAAGGGGAGTTTTAGGAAGGATTAACTAATGTGGACAGCATCGTGCTGAATGAAAAGGAAAAGGGCAGAAAGCTGGTTGCACCAGAACTCCCCCTTTCTCTGCTTCCTGCCCTACTGTCGCACTGTTTTCCCATCCTGCTCTCTGACCCACCCTCAGTCACTCAGGGTCTAGCGGACCTAATGCAGATCGACAAAACCAGCGGAACACATTTTAATCTTGGGTTTCGCATGGTTTATATGACAGGGAGGAAGCAACTTACAAAAAGACAGCTTTTTGTAACTCAAGCCATTCAAGCCCCACCCAGTCTCCGTTAGCCTTTGCCGGCTCACCCCACAGTCTGTGCGTGCCCCACCTCGCTTCCACACCCTCAGGGTGCCTCCGCCTTTCACCCCAGATGTCGCACACTCCCTGATCCCAGCTCTGGACCCTGCGCACCCTTGGCCCTCTCTCTCTCTCTTCCGATCTGCCCAGCCTAACTCTGCTGGTGGCTAGGCTCCACCCCTCGTCCCAGTAATTTCTGAGCTATACTTACCAAGATGTGAGCAAGCAGCTGCGGGCTCCTGTTACCGCTGCTCTGGGTTGTTCCTGCCGCCATGGCCTCCCAACCACGACAGACTCTGTTGCCTTAAACTGAGTCAAGGTAACCCCCTCTTCCCTTAAGTTGCTTCTTGTCAGATATTTGGTCACAGTGGCAAGAAAATTAACTGTTATAAAACCCACCACAACCAAGACAACCCAGCAGGAATTTGGCTCTTGAACAAAACTCAGCATCACTTAAGGACAACAGCAAAATCCAGAATATGATTTTTAAAAAAAATAGTAAACATGTTAAAATGTAGGAAAAAATTACCCCCAAATCAAGAAAAAGATGATCTAGACATGTTTAGAAGCTGGAATTAACATCCAAAGATTCTGAAACAGTTGTCATAAATACATAAAAGGATTTCAAAGAAAACACACACATAATGTATGAAAATATGAAGACTCTCAAATATAGAACACGAGAGAAAAATGGAAATTCTAGAACTTATAAGTATTATATCTGAAATGAATTGTTCACCAGCTGGCCTTAGAGTCAGATGGGATGCTGTGAAAGAAAGGCAGTGAGCTTGGAGACAGATCATCTGAAAGGGCACAATTTGAAAGACAGAGAGAAAAACACTTAAAGTTGAATGAACCAGGGACCCACCAACTATGGGATGATGCTAAGTAGCCTAGAATGCATGGTACTGTAGCCTCAGAGGCACGAGGGAGAGAGAATAGAGTAGAAAAAGTATTTGAAGAAAGACTCCCAAAACTTCATAGAAAGGATGAACTGAGGAGTTCAGCTAAGTCAGAGTAAACATATACATATAAAGGACATGATGCCCAGATACTTCACAGTCCATGTTCACATCACACAGAAGTGAGACACAGTTCTATAAAGCAGTCAGAGAAAAAGACATAATACGTACCAGAGAACAGTGACATCCAAAAATGGAGATGGAGGCAGGCCCTCTAAGCCCAGAACTGTGCACCCAACAAAAATATTGTCAAAAAAATAAAGATGGAATGGGAGGCTAAGGCAGGAGAATCGAGGGTCCAAGGTGAGCTCGCAAGTTTGAGACAAGTCTGAGGTACATAACAAGATCCCAACATTCTAAAGAATGAAATAAACACAATTTCAGATAAACAAAAGCTGAAATAATTTGCTGTCAGGAGACTAGCCCCACAAAAATATTTTAAAAGTACTAAAAATTTATTTTGGTGGCTGTGTAATTAAACATGAGATTTCAATATGGAAAAAGTGAGTACACTGGAAATGCTAACCATGTTTTTAAGCATAAAAACTGCTTTTCTTCATTCTGTTAACAGGCAACTAACGTCTTTATAAAAATACTACCAATGCGGAGGTAACAGACATAAAAGGGAAGAGACGACATGTGTTGTAGCTTTCTACGTCTCAGGTGAATTGGTAAAGTATCAGTTCTGAGGAGCATATTGGGGACAAGACAGCTGCAAATAAAAACAAGATGGGAAACTGAATGGAGGACAGACGTTGTCTGTATGCCCAGAGTAAAGCAGTTGAAAACAGAAAACTGAATCAAATAGAAAACCGCAAAGCACGTTGAAACCCAGTCACATTAAAAATTACCCAAAATGTAGATGTTCTAAACATTCTAATCAAAAGGCAAATACTGTCATTGTGAATCAGACAAGCAAGACCAGTTCCATTCTTACAAAAGAAAAACTTTAAATATTGCAACACCCATTAAAAAGGGGGGAGGAAGATTGTACCACTTAAACAAAGACACAAAAAAGCTGATTTAACTATATATTATCAAAAGGCGATTTAAAGACAAAGATGTTTTCCAGATATAAGTTGATACATTTTTTAATTATAAAAGAGAAATCGGAGGTTGCTCAGTGTTTGGTATCACTTGCTGCTCTTGCAGAGGGCCTGGGCTTGGTTCCCAGCACCACCACAGAGGCTCAAAACGCTCTATAACTCCAGTTCCAGGGGATGGACACTCTCTTCTGACCTCTGTGGACACCAGGCACACATGTGGTACACATACATACATACACGCAAGCAAACACTCATACACATAAGAGAAAAATAAATAAATCTTTTAAAAAGAGAAAAGTTTGATCAGGAAGACACAAATACTATAAATGTCTATGGACTTCATAATAACATTTCCAAACACATAAAAACTGTCATAACTGAAGGAAAAGTAGACAAATTCAAAATCATAACATTGCAAAGCTCTTATTGTAGTAGTTAATAAAGAAAACTAGATAATTGGGGCTGGAGAGATGGCTCAGCAGTTAAGAGAACTGGGTGCTCTTGCAAAAAACCTGGATTTGATTCCCAGCGCCCACATAGTGACTAACAAGTGTCTGTAACTCTAGTTCCAGAGGATCCAATGCCTTCTTCTGACCTCTGCAGGCAGTGCACAACATGGGTGCACTTATTATACGTGTAGACAATACACTCATACACATAAAATAAAAATAAAATATTTTTAATATTAGATAAAATTCAATAAATTTTTGAAAACAGTATCAACCAACTTTGTTTAATAGAAACTGATAGAAACATTAAACCAAGTAACAATTTTTATTGCTTTTTTGTGTATTTCATGCAGAATATCCCAAACAATCTTACTCACCTTTATACCTGCATCCCAAATGGCACCCTCCTACAGCCCCTCAGCCCACTGAAGCCCATATACTCTGTCATCCCTGTTACTGTCCAATGTGTTGTCGGTGCCCCCAGCTGTTCCCCAGTGCAAGTCCATCCACTGAGTCTAGTCAGCCTATCCAGAATCCCTTGTTTTAGGAAGATCGGCTCTTCTTCATCTAGCAGCAATCAGTTGCCAACATTCTTTTAGATAAGATTGGAGTCTGCTGTTCATTTTCCCAGTTCTATGCTGGGTTACTATCTGGGAGTCTCTTTGGCCACCCTGGACAACAACTTAAAGGAAGGCATCTCCTGTCTGGCATTGTTTCTTGTTATTTAGCCTTTAGCTATACACATGGACTCTTAAAGAATTATACTGATCATTTTACTATTTGGTTATACTTTCCTTTTGGGTGTTTAAGACCATACAGTTGGCCCAAATAAACCAATTTATCTTTACTCTTAAGGTTGTTGGAGGATCTGTTCCTCAGGGGTCACATGGGCTTGGGAGGAGCCCCTGGCTCCTTTCTTTTACCAGTTCCATCTATGTGAAGATAAGTCAAAGGTCCTGCTCAACTGTGGCTGGCTTCACTTGGAAGCATGGAGGAAATGTTTCCTCTGTGTTGACTCTTTGTAGACCGGACACTGGTTCAAGTCCATCTGGTGGGGTCTCCTCGGCCTCCTTGATCAAGAGGACAGATGACTCACCACAGTTAAAGGACATTTTGAGAGATGCTCCATAGTTCCCTGGAACTTAGTCGACCTTGGAGGGCAAGGAGCAAAAATTATCCTTTAAGTCCCTCTGACCAGATTAGTATAGGCCTCAAAGTATGGCTGTTAAACGCCCAAGAAGGTTCATTCCACCAGCCCGGTACTTTTAATTACCATGCACTATGTAGATAAAGCTTGGGCAAAAACCAAACATTCTCAGATAAACCTTGACTAGACATATGTTTTGTTCTTTGAACTAGTTGGATGTATAATTTGTCAGTAGGTTGTTGGACTAATATGATTCCTTCTGTTTTTTTTTTTAAATTAGCTAGGCATTATTTACCTCTCTCACTGTCTAACCCTTCCACCATGGTTTCCCCCATTTAAAGTGCCCCCCATTTCCCCATTTCTCCCTTAATAATACCCTTCTCCTATGGTCCCACCTTTCTTTCCCTTTATCCTCAAGGTTCCTTGTACAACCCTCCCTCCCTCCTCCCAATTAAATAATCCTATTTTTATCCATATCGCCCTTAGTAACACCTGTTTCTTACTGTTCTTCTCTTTCAGGTTCTTTCTTTTCCTTTACCTCCCTGGTTCCTTTTCATTATGGTTCCTGTAGCTATGTCTGGGTACATACTCACTTATAAGGATTTGGTGCTAGGATTTACATACGAGGGAGAACATATGTCATTTTTTCCCCTGAGTCTGTGTTACTTCACTTAGTATAAAAGTTTCTAGTTCCATCCATTTACCTGCAAATTTCAAGATTTCATCTTTCTTTACTGCTGAGTAGAACTCCATAGTATAAATGTACCACATTTTCATTACCCAGTTGTCAGTTGAGGGACACTTAGGTTGCTTCCACCTCTTAGCTATTGTGAAAAGAGCAGCAACAAACATGGATGAACAAGTGTCTCTGCAATAGGATGAGACTTTTGGGTATATGCCAAGGAGTGGTATAACTGGGTCAAATGGTAGATTCATTTTAGGTTTTTAAGGGTTCTCCACACTGCTTTCCATAGAGGTTGAACAAGTTTGCAGCCCCACCAGCAACATTTGGTATCATTTTTTCTATTAATCTTACCCAGTCTGACTGGGGTAAGATGAAATCTGAAAGTGGTTTAATTTGCATTTCCTAATTACTAATGATGTTAAACACCTTTTAAGATGCTTCTTAGGTGTCTTTATGTCTTCTTTTGAGAACTCTCTGTTCAGCTCCTTAGCCCATCCTTTAATTGGGTTACTTCCTTTCTTGATTCTTTGTTTTTTGAGTTCTTTACATATTCTGGATGTTAAACCTCTATCTGATGTGTCGCTGTTGAAGATTTTCTCCTACTCTGTGGGTTTTCTCTTCACTTCCTTGGTTGCTTCTTTTGATGTACAGAAGCTTTTTAGTTTAATGAGGTCCCATTTGTTGATTCTTGACCTTGTTTCCTGGACAATTGATGTTAGGTTTAGAAAACCCTTTCCTACACCTATATATTGTAGGTTATTGCCAATGTTTTCTTCCAGAGTTTCAGGCTTCACATTGAGGTCTTTGATCCATTTGCAATTGACTTTTGTGCAAGGTAGAAGATAGGGGTTTAGTTTCATTCTTCTACAGGTGGAGATCCAGTTTTGCCAGCACCATTTGTTGAACATGCTGTCTTTCCTCCAGTGCATGTTCTTGGCCCCTTTGTCAAATATCAGGTGGCTGAAATTTCATTTACTCATATTTGGGTCTTCCATTTTGTTCCATTGATCTACAGGTCTCTTTTTGTGCCAGCACCATGTTGTTTTTTATGGCTATAGCTCTGTAATACAAATTAAAATCTGGTATAGTAATCCCCCCGGCATTGCTCTTAGTGCTCAGAGTTGTTTTGACTATCTGAGGTCTTTTGTGCTTCCATATGAATCTTAGGATAGTTTTTTTCCAATCTGTGAAAAATGTCATGGGGATTTTGATTGGCATTGCATTGAATCTATATACAACTCTTGGAAGGATGGTCA
>NW_008333777.1:1105588-1107731 GCF_000622305.1 Nannospalax galili
TAGTTTAAAGTCTATTTTGTCAGATATTAGAATTGCAATGCCGTAGATTAATTTTGTAACCTGCCACTTTACTGAAAGTGTTCATCATTTCTAGGAGTTTTCTGGTGGAATTTTTGGCTTCTCTTAGACATAATATCATATTATCTACAAAAAGGGATAATTTGATAGCTTCTTTTCCAATTATTACTCCTTTAATTTCCTTCTCTCGTCTTATTGCTTTTGAAAGATTTTCAAGCCCTTTGCTAAAAAGGAGTGGAGATAATGGACAGCCTTGTCTGGCTCCTGATTTCAATGGGAATGCTTCCAGTTTTTCTCCATTTAGAATGATGTTGGCTGTGGATTTGTTTTATATGGCTTTAATTATATTGCAGTATGGTCCCTCCAGTCCAATTCCCTCTAGAAATTTGAATGCATGTTGAATTTTGTCAAAGGCCTTCTCTGCATCTAGTGAGATGACCATGTGGTTCTTGTCTTTGAGTCCATTTATATGATTTATGACGTTTATTGACTTACATATATTGAGCCATCCCTGCATCTCTGGAATAAAGCCAACTTGATCATGGTGGATGATCTTTTTGATGTGTGTCTGTATGCAGTTTGCAAGTATTTTGTTGAGAATTTTTGCATCTATGTTCGTTAAGGATATGGGTCTATAGTTTTCTTTTTTGGTTGTATCTTTTCCTGGTTTGGTATTAGAGTGATGCTGGTTTCACAAAGGAATTTGGAAGTTCTCCCTCCATTTCTATCTTTTTGAGTAAATTAAGTAGACATCTTTAAATGTCTGGTAGAATTGTGCTGTAAATCCATCTGGTCCTGGGCTTTTTTTTTAGTTGGGATATTTTGTATTACTGTTTCAATTTCCTTATGTGTTAAGGGTTTGTTTAAGCTGTTTTTCTCTTCTTGGTTCAGTTTTGGTGATTCCCATACTTTTAGATACCCTTCCATTTCTTTTAGGCTTTCAAATTTAGTAGCATATATGTTTTTAAAAAATATTTTATTATTTTTATTTTATGTGTGTGAGTGTTATGCCTGCATGTAGGTAAGTGCACCTATGTCATGCAATGCCAGTGGAGGACAGAGAGGCTGGCAGATCCCCTGGAACTGGAGTTACGGACAGTTCTTAGCTGCCGTGTGAGTGCTGGGATTCGAACCCGGGTCTTCTGCAAGAACAGTCAGTGTTCTTAAGAGCTGAGCCATCTCTCCAGTCCTACGTATGTTTTTAAAGTGTTCCCTTTTAATGTTCTGGATCTTTTTGGTGCCTGTTGTGATGTTTCCCCTTTCATCTCTGATTCTGTTGATTTGGAGGTGTTCTTTCCTTCTTTTGGTTAACTGGGCTAAGGATCTGTCAACCTTGTTTATCTTTTCAAAGAACCAGCTCATGGATTCATTGATTGTATTGTTTTCATTATTTCTATTTCATTAATTTCTGCTCTGATTTTTGGTATTTTTTCTTGTCTGCTGGGCTTGAGTTTCATTTGTCGTTGCTTTTCAAGTGTCTTGAGTTGCAATGTTAAGTCATTTATTGTGTTCTTTCTGATTTTTTAATGTAGACACTTCAAGCTATTAACTTCCCTCTAAGGACCACTTTCAGCATGTCCCAGAGGTTTTGTGGTGTTGTATTGTCCTTTTCATTTAATTCCAGGAATACTTTTATTTCTTTCTTAATTTCTCTTTTGACCCATTCATCATTCAGGAGTGTATGGTTTAATCTCCATGTGATCATGTGGTGATTAGGGCTTCTTCCAGTGTTGATTGTAAGCTTTATTGCATTGTGGTCTGATAGACTGCATGGAATTATTTCAATATTTTTGTACATGTTGAGGTTTGTTTTGTGGCCTAGTATGTGGTAAATTTTTCTTGGAGAAAGGTCCATGGAGCACTGAATAGAAAGTATATTCTTTTATGCTTGGGTGGAATAGTCTGTTAGGTCTATTTGATGTATGGTATTGTATAATTCAGATGTCTCTCTGTTAATTCTTTGTCCTGTTGACCTACCTCATGGAGAAAATGGGGTATTGAAGTCCCCTACTATTAATGAGTTGGGATTAATCTGGGTCTTAATGTCCGGTAGTACTGTTTTTATGAAGTTGGGTGCACCAGAGTTTGGTGAATATATGTTCATGATTGCAATAGCTTCTATTCC
>NW_008333777.1:1107768-1117014 GCF_000622305.1 Nannospalax galili
CTCTTCTGATCAGTTTAATTTGCAGTCTATTTTATCCAATATTAGAATTGCAACTCCTGTTTTTTTCTTAGTACCATTTGCTTGGAATTTTTTTTCCCATTCTTTCACCTTAAGGTAGCACCTGTCCTTGAAAGTGAGATGTGTTTCTTGCAGACAACAAAAAGATGGGTTTTGTTTCATAATCTATTCAACTAGTCTGTGTCTTTTGACTGGGGAGTTCAGTCCACTGATATTTAAAGTTATTAGTGAAAGATGTGCATTGATTCCTGTCGTTTTGATTTCTGTTCACATTCTTGGTGTAACTGCATTTCCACAGTTATACCTTCATTAAGTTTCTTTCTGTTACCCCTTAGATATAGTCATTCCTTTCTTCAGCTCTTTGTATTGCTTCAAGAACTCTCTGAACGGCTGGTTTTGTGGACATGAATTCCTTCAGCCTATTTATGTCATGGACGATTTTTCTTTCCCCTTCGACTGTAAAAGACATTTTGGCTGGGTATAGTAATCTGGGTTGGTATCTGTGGTCATTTAAAACTGGGAATACTTTGGTCCAGGCTCTTCTGGCTTTCATAGTTTGCACTGAAAAGTCAGCTGTACTTCTGATGGGTTTTCCTTTATATGTGACTTGTTTCTCTTTTGCAGCTTTCAGTGTTGTCTCTTTGTTCTGTTTGTTTAGTGTTTTTACTATGATGTACCATGGAGAGTTTCTTTTCTGGTCCTTGTCTGTTTGGTGTTCTATATGCTTCTTCTATTTGTATAGGCATGTCTTTCTTTAATTTTCAAAAAATTTCTTCTACAATCCTGTTGCAGATCTGGTCCATGCCATTATCTTGGGATTCTTCTCCTTCCTGTATGCCTATGATTCATACGTTTTGTTTTTTATGGTGTCACACAATTCTTGCATATTTCATTCTTGTGTTTTCTTAAATTTTTCACAGTCTTTGCTTGAGTGGTCTAGTTCTTCAACTTTATCCTCCAGTGTTGATATTCTGTTTTCCATTTCATTCATTCTAGTGGTGAGGCTTTCCTCTGTTGTTTCAGGTTGGCTTATTGAATTTTTAATGTCCTTCATTTCTGCCTGAGTTCTCTTCAATGTTTCTATTTCTTTTGTGAATTCATTCAAAAGTTTATCCCTATCTTCTTTCAGTTCTTTGATTTGTTTTTGTGTTCTTTAAACACTGAATTCTTTTATCATGTTTATAATTGTTCTTTTAAATTCCATGTCCTGTGTTATCTCTAGAGGGTTATCATTGAACTCCTCTACAGGACTGTTGGTACTTGGTGGGGATATATTATTGGGGTTTTTCATGTTCTTATTTTTTCACTGTGACTTTGACATGTGGATTTCTTTTGTAATTTCTGATTCCCGTGTGAGACTCAAGGCTTTCTTTGTTGAGTTTAAGTTTGCTTTTGTTTGTAAACTTTATGCACCTTCTTACTTGTTCAGCATGAAGAGCTGGTTGGTCTAGGCTTCAGGTTCTCTTTTTTGATTTTATATTGGAGGGGCCAGATGGCTTTTGTCCTGCTGCTCAGGAGTTCCCACAGAGGCCCAGGTCAGATGAGGATCAGATGCTCTCAGGCTTTGTCCTAAGGTTTGGATCCATCTAGTCAGCAGGCACAGTACCATTTGAGAGGATTGCTAGGTAGACATAGGATTCAGGACTCTCAGGCAGTCAGGGAAGGAAGCTGATCTCAGAAATCCAGGTTGGGGTGGGACAGCCAGGGATGAAGTTCTCAGGTATGCAAAGGCAAGGTTGGGTAGAAAACAGATTTTGAAGGCTTCAGGGCATTAGACTGAGGAATTGGGTTGGTCTGGGTGCAAAGGATCAGGAAGAAGTGGGGAGTCTGGGCCAAGAGGGTAGTCCTGAGGTCTTGGGTGCCAAGAGAAGAAATGGGCCAATGCTCACACTACAAGGAGAGACAGGGTGGGGAATCTGGGAGGGTGAATTGGGTTGTGGGAGTCAAGGCACACTGGGCATGGCCAAACCCACACAGGAAAGATGCCAGCCTCAGGAAGCTGGGGATTGGGCTGGCCAGGGATGAAGGCTGGTCTCGGGTATGTGAAGGCGAGTTTGGAGAGGGAACAGGCTTTGAGTGCTCTAGGTGACTAGACTGAGGAATTGGGTTGGTCTGGGTGCAAAGAATTAGGAAGCAGTGGGGAGTCTGAGCCAAGAGGGTTGTCCAAAGGTCTGGGGTGCCAAGAGAAGAAATGGGCCAGGGCCCATGCTAGGAGGAGAGAGAGAGTGGGGGAGCTGGGAGGGTGAATGAGGTTGTGGGAGTCAAGGCACAGTGGGCGTGGTCAAACTTACCCAGGAAAGATGCCAGCCTCAGGAAGCTGGGGATTGGGCTGGCCAGGGATGAAGTCTGGTCCAGGTATGCAAATGTGAGGCAGGAGAGGGAACAGGCTTTGAGGGCTCCAGGGGACTAGACTGAGAAATTGGGTTAGTCTGGGTGCAGAGAATTAGGAAGCAGTGGGGAGTCTGGGCCAAGAGGGTAGTCCAGAGGTCTGGGGTGCCAAGAGAAGTAATGGACCAGTACCCACGCTAGGAGGAGAGATGGGGTGGAGGACCAACTATTTTTGAGTACAAGAAATAGTTGTTAAAATAAAGAATAACAAATTTTAAAAGACTGAAAAAATTAAAATATTTTATTTATTATTTTTATTTTATGTGTACTGAAATTTTATAGAGCATAACTCTGACAATAATGAAATTCAATTAGAAATCAATAAGATATTGAGAAAATTTCCCAAATACCTGGAAATTGTACAAGTCTTCTGAATATCTCATATCAAAGAGGGCTTCATAAGGGTAGAAAATATTTTAAATCAAATGGTAATAAAGGCACAAAGCACCCAGATTTGGAGAATGTCTAAAGCAGCTCCTTTAGGGACACTTGCAGCTCTGAATGTTTATGTTGTAAAAATATGAAAGAACTGAAAATCAATCCTTATGTTTCTACTCAAAGGAGCTAGAAAAGAAACAGAAAACTAAGCTCAAAGTAATAGAAAATCAGAAAAATAAGATCTTAAGTCAGTGAAATAGAAAACAAAGAATATTAATAAAACCAGAGGGTAGTACTTTGAAAAATTAATAATAAAATTAATGAACTCTAGCAGGAAAGATTAATGGAAAAGAAGATAAAACAGAAAATACCAGGATTAGGAACTAGGGGCATCACTACAAACCATACAGACAGCATACAAAGGAAGTATCAATGTTCTGTCAATACATTTGACAACTTAGGTGAAATGAAAAGAAACATTTAAAAGCAACTTTTATCAATAAAGACACAAAATGAAATAGAAAATATAAATAGCATTTCAAACAAATTCTACAAAGCTGTATAAATCTATTAAGTTAATTCATTACCCATAACTGTTCCACAAAAAGGTACCCATATGATGTCAATGGTAATGTCTGCTAAACACTTAACAGAAAAAAAATAATGATCTTACACAAAATATTACAGGAGATACTTCCCAATATGTTTTATGAGGCTAAAATTACCCTCATATCAAATCCAGACACAGGCTGAGACGTATGACCCACGAACACTGAGTAAGAAATTAAAACTCCACCCACAAAAACAGCAGCTAAACTTTCAAAAATCGCCAGTTCCGAGGGATCCAAAGCCCTCTTCTTACCTTCATGGGCATTGTGTGCACGTCTGCCCTTACATGCAGGCAAAACACTCACACACTTAAAATCATATTAAATTAATTAATTAATTAATTTTAAAAGGAATTCTCCCCAGCATTTTGGGGCTTGAGAGATGGCTCAGCAGTAAAGAAGACTGCTCTTGCAGAGGACCTTTGTTCAGTACCCAGCACCCACACAGCAGCTAACAACTGTCCAGTTCTCTAGTTCTAGGGGATATTATGCCCTCTTCTAGCCTCCATAGGCATTGTATGTACATGGTGCACCTACATACATGTAGGCAAAACACACAGACATCTAAAATAAGAATTAAAAATAACTGCCAGAATTTACTTTCTTAGAACTCTAGAATCTAAATAATAATTTTTTTAAGCAAGAGAATGCTTATTAAAGAAATAAGGTGCTACATTTTAGTAAGCAAGTTTGTGGCAGTTTAACTTACCCACCTGTCACCACACACGCACGCGCACGCACACACACACACACACACACACACACACACGCTCCCCAGTTTAGCAGTGGGCAAGGAACACCAGCACACATTCCTGGTATGACTTGCTGGTCCCAGAGAAGGAAATAGAGGCTTTGTTTTCAAAGCATTTGGGATTATGTAAGTCATGTATCCTGTGGATCCCTGAAGAATCTGCTTGGGAGTTGGCACTGGTTCTGCCCACCTCAAGACTTTCTCAGGAGGACACTTGTCAAAAGCACAGATGGTAAATACAGGAGCTGCAGCCAAAAGGTTGGAAAGGCAAGTGCCACAGATGGGAGGGCATGGACTTTGAAAAGCTTCGTAGACCGATCTCTGAAGGCACGTGTGTGGGGGGGGTGTACCAAAGAGCATCAGTAAGCTTCATCTTCGTAGACCGATCTCTGAAGGCACATGTCGGGAGGTGTACCAAAGAGCATCAGTAAGCTTCATCTTCGTAGACCGAGATCTCTGAAGGCACATGTCGGGGGGTGTACCAAAGAGCATCAGTAAGCTTCATCTTCGTAGACCGAGATCTCTGAAGGCACATGTCGGGGGGTGTACCAAAGAGCATCAGTGAACTTCAAGCTTTTAATGGCTGATACCTGGGCAATAAAGCAGGATGTGCAAGTCACAGCAGAACTGTGAGTGGCTGAGCATTGACGAAACTCCCCCAACAGAGCTAGTGTGCAAAGACCTGGTGGCAGTGGGGTTGGGGGTGGACAGAGGGTGTTTTGAGTTTTGTTTGCTGTTGTTGTTTCGATTGTTTTTACCTGTCTTATTTTCTTTTAATAAGTTTATTAGTATTTACAAAAAAATCTACAGCATACTGAAATATTCAAAGAATGCAAATCATAATTTAAAATTCAGATTTCCCTATAGGATAATAGCATATAGTGGAATCACATGAGGATACTGCCCATGTAAGGAATTAGTTTGCGAACTCATTAGTATGCCTTTTAAATTACCCTTTCTTGTTCTCAATTCTAAAAAGTATATCCATACATGCATTTATTTACATATTTACATATGTATATGTATATATTATAAGCTAGTATCTACATATAAGGGGAAAAATTAGAATTTTTTTTCTGTGATTGGGTAAACTTGCTTAATAATTATATATTCTAGGCCCATTTTCTTTCCTGAAAATTTGGTGAATTTGAATTTCATTTTTCTTTTATTTCTGATCTTTTTGTAACTTTTTATTTTTTGAGAATTTCATATATGAAACCCCTCCCACACCCCCTTCCACTCACGTGGTTTTGTTTGTTTGTGGTTGAGGACTTTTCTGTTGAGTGTTGTTGTTGCTTGTGTGGTTCTGTTTCCTGTTTGGGGAGTTTGGGTTCCAATCACTTAAGGAAATCTCATTCAAGTCACTACATGAGCAAGCTAACAGGGCTGAGAGTGCCATGATCACACAAAACAATACTCACAAAAATAACTTAGAAAAGTCACTGTGCAGAAGCCTACACCACCAAGCCAGCTGAGCAAGAATACACAGAAAGCCGAGAATCCAGAGTTACCATGTTAATATTTAAATTATCCAGTTTTCGATCACAAAAACACAATCAAAGAAATAAGAGAAGGGGGTATTAAAATAGAACTCTCCTTGAGGAAGCACAGGCATGGATTTACTAGTCAAAGACTTTAAATTATTTGTCTTAAATAGTCCAAGGAGCTAAAGGAAGCCAGGAGAATAATGTCACAACAAATAGACAACATCAATACAGAGATTAACGTTATTTAAGGAAGGACACAAATAGAAATTCTGGAGCTGAACAGTATAATGACCTAAAATTACCCAGAGTTGTTCAACAGCTGGTATACGTAGACAGGGAAAAAAGGTGTACTTAAAGATGGATCTTCTGAGGCTGTGAGGCACAGCTCCAAAATGCCACCCACTGCACCCTAAGCAGTTCAGAAACTTCCTCCCAGGGCAGCTGGGATTCCTGACTTCACAGCAGAAAGGAATTGCAGGATGAAGCAGAGTTGGAGTTTATTATAAAGAGATTTTAACATTGATTTAAGTATGGAGGTTAATAGAAAGGCATTCAGGGAAAGGATGGTACACACACCAAGTGTGGGTATGGCTCCTCAAGACAGAGTTGGGCGTAAGTATCTTACCAGTAGCTGTATACAGGACTTTGGAGACTTTTGGAATTCCACCGCCCAAAGAGTTTCTAGTGAACAGCTCCTCACCTTCTTCCTTTTCCGGGAAATGAGATCATTGGGTGACTCCAGAGGTGCCATGAATAAGATTGCAATCTGACAGGTAAAACAGTGTGGCACAGGAGGGGTTGGAGAGATGGCTCTGCAGTTAAGAGCACTGGCTGTCCTTGCAGAGGACCCAGGTTCAGTTCCCAGCACCCACATGGCAGCAAACGGTCAACTGCAGCTCCAGTTCCAGGGGATCCAATGCCCTCTCCTGGCCTCCACAGGCATTGAACATACATGGTACACACACATGCAGGCAAAACACTTACACATATGAAAATTTTAAAAATTGTTTGACACAAGATTTGTACAAGGGGTTGAGGCATGTCTTTTACTGTAAATTGGGATTCTTGCCAGATTGCTAGACAATTACAGGCTTACAGCTAGAAGAGGAGGAAGGCCATACTTAGTCATATGTTATTGGGCCTTAAGCACGATTCATTGCTATTTTAACATTCTTATTCAAAAGATCTCTATATAAAAGGATATTGTCTCTACATAGGCAACAGTCACACCGATGTTTATTGTGTTAGAATTCTTGTTTTGGTTTGGTTTGGGTTTTTGACACAGGGTCTCCCTTAGCCCCAGCTGGCCTGGATCTCACTGTACAGACCAGGTTGACCTTAATCTCACAGAGATCTGCCTGCCTCTGCCTTCCAGAGTGCTGGGATTAAAGGTGTGCACCACTACAGCTGGCATAATTGTTGTATAATTCTTGACTCTCAGTTGGTAGGTGACTTCAGCCAGACCTGAGGCAAAAGACTCCCTTCCTTTCCCATGTCCCATTCATTTTTCCGTGCCTTTCTAGCCTGACTCAAGGTTATCTAGTCTATGAGGTTGGACAATGACTCAGCAGTTAAGCACACTGACTGCTCCTGCAGAGGACCCAGGTTCAGTTCCCACATGGTGGCTAACAACTGTAACTCCAGTTCCAGGACATCTGATGCCTTTTTCTGACCTCCATTGGCACTGCATGACATGGGAGCACTTACACACATGCACTCATACACATAAAAAATTAAAATAAAAAAGATTATCTGGTCTGTGATGAAAACAAACAGAAAGAATGAACATGAGGAACAGAGCCTAAGAGGTGCCATCACACACACCCATTGAGTTCAAGAAAGTAAAGAAAGGCATAGAAATTCATTTGAGGAAATGATGTCACAAAACTTTACAAATATAATGAAATACATGAATATGCATATTCAAGGATTCCAACAATCCCCAACTGAAGTAAGTTAAAGAGATTCACCAAGTTACATTACAATCAAACCGCCAAAAAGCAAAGAAAACCCGAGGAGCAAAAAAGACAAGATTTCATCACCTGCAGGAGCTGGGGCACATTAGAGTGGACTCCTCTTAGAAGCCTGAAGGCCTGAAGCCGCAGGACCACATACTGAAAGTGATGAAAGGAAACAAGCACACACAAAACACAAGAAATAAGTGTCCAGAAAAATTATCTTCAAACATGAAGGAGAAATCAAGATGTTCTGACATAAATAAAAGCTGACAGTGTTCATCACTAGCAGATCCATCCTATGGAAAACACTAAGGAATCCATCTTGAAAAGAAAAGACACCAGATAGTAACTTGTATCTGTATAAAGAAGTAAAGTGCACTGGTAAAGAAAACTACAGGGAGACATAGGAAAGCCAGGATTTTTACCTGTAGCTCCTCTTGCCCTTTTTCTTTCCTATGTGATTTAAAAAGAAATGTATAAAATAATAGCTGTAATGAGATAGAAAATTGACATCTTTCCTAATTAGTGGTCTCTATAAATATAAATGGATCAAATTTTCTAAGTTAACAGGAAGAGATTGGCATGTTATATTAAGAAAATATGTCCAATTATATATCTACAAGGGATTCTATTTGTCTGCTTGTTTTATATATGCAGGTTTTTGAGATAAAGTCTCACAATAATCCCACAACAGTCAGGTTGGCCTCAAATTCTGGATCCTCCCACTTCTGTCTTCTGAATATTCAGGTTTCAGATATGTGCCATTATGCTTGGCAGCAGGAGACTCGCTTCAGATATGGAAACACAGATAGGTTCAAAGGAGAATTATTGAGAACATTTCCCACACAAATAGCAACCAAAAGAGAACTGGAGTAGCTGAACTAATATCAAACTAGGCCTTAAGTCATAAATGTTAGAAGAGACAAAGAAAGACCTATTTATTTTTGATGAGCAGTCAAACCATCCAAAAGATATAACAATTAGAAACAACATGCAACAGAAATATAAAATATGTTAAATAAAAATAGAACTTGGCACTCCAATCCTCAGGCCTCTTGGGGTAAGTCTATAGCGCAGCTCTCCGCGCCTTGACTCCCCAAGCCACATTCACCCTTCCATCTCCCCCGCTGTTCGCTACACCTAGTGTGGGACCTGCGCCACTCCTAGTCTTGGGGCCCCAGACACCTGGGGAACCAATACTGCTTCCTGACCCTTCTCACACAGACCAACTTAGTGCCTTTCTTGGGCCCCAGGAGCACCGCTTCTGGTCCTGGCCCCACCCTCACCTCTCTCTGCATCCCTGGACCTGCACCACCAGCTAACTCTCCTAGCCTGCACCCCTATTCTCAGGCCTCTTGGGGTAAGTCTATAGCGCAGCTCTCCGCGCCTCGATCCCCCAAGCCACATTCACCCTTCCATCTCCCTCGCTGTTTGCTACTCCTAGTTTGGGACCTGTGCCATCCCTAGTCTTGGGGCCACAGACACTGGGGGAACCAATACTGCTTCCTGACCCTTCTCACCCAGACCAACATAGTGCCTTTCAGGGGCCCCAGGAGCACCGCTTCCGGACCTGGCCCCGCCCTCACCTCCCTCTACTTTCCTGGTCCTGCAACACCTGCCAGCCTCCTGCTGGGGCTGACAGCCTCTTTCTGGGGCTC
>NW_008333777.1:1121762-1122150 GCF_000622305.1 Nannospalax galili
TTGGCCAGGATAGATAAAGGCTCTTCCAGACAGTAACCCAACATACTACTGGAAACATGAACAGCAGACCCCAATTCTATCCAAAGGAATACTGACAATGGATTGCCGTCGATGAGTAACAGCTGATCCTCCTGGAACAGGGACCTCCGGCTGACTAGATTTACCAGAAGTGCAGATGGGGGGACTGGATGGGGGTGTTGACAGCACAGTGGACAGTGGCAGGGATAGCAGAGTATGGAGGCTCTAGTGGGAGAGGAAAGCTGTCTACCTGACGAGTTTGTATTCATGCTCAGATGCCGAGGAGCTCAGAAGGTGGGTGACTGTGACCAGTTATAGTCATGTATATAGAGATTAGAAATGCATGTGAAAACGTCTCAATGTCAAGAGC
>NW_008333777.1:1122371-1128774 GCF_000622305.1 Nannospalax galili
TAAACCTAGAAATGTACAGCCAATTTTGAAAGAGATGTACCCTAGCTCAGAAAAATGTTATTAAGTAAGTTAATGCTGTTGTAATGAAATGCTTCTTCTAATTAAAAAAAGAATAGAACTTAAGGAAAATGTGTGTAGTTCTGCAATTCTACAGTACTCGGAAACTTTACTGTCTAACTTTTCCTGTTTTTGATTTATGTCAGTTTCACACATGTATACAGTGGATTGTGGGTGCTTCCCCCATTACCGTCTCTCATCCCCATCCTACCCCTGCTGACCCTCTTCTCCTTCCCAACTAATCCCCCTTCTACCTTCCTGTCTTTCCTGTGTGTGCAGATCGCTGCAGCTGCTAGGAGTTCATGCTTGCCGTGGCCACATCAAGAAGACAGCTTTTCACAGTCCTCCTCCCCTCCTCTGGCTCTTTTTAAAGTCATTCTGCCCTGTCCTTTGCAATGTTCTCTGGGCCTCATGAGGGATGAACAGATGCCCTGTTTAGGACTGAGTACTCAGAACACACCTGGTCACAGTGCTTTGACCAGTTATGAGTCTCTGCATTCGTCATTGCTCTGCGCACAAAGAAACATCTAAGACTGAGAACAGCACTAGTCTATGGGATGAACACACGTAGAACGCAGTTTGACTGCATGGCCATTTAGCAAAGCATCAGTAATTACTCATTACTTAATTTTTTAAAAAATTTATTTACCTTTATTTTCATGTGTTGTGTTGGGCATTTTGCCTGCATGTATGTAAGCGTACTACATGTGTGCAATACTCACAGAGGCCAGAAGAGGGCATTGGATCTCTTGGAACTGGAGTTACAGATAAATGGTTGTTAGCCACCATGTGAGTGCTAGGAACTGAACCCAGGTCCTCTGTAAGAGCAGCCAGTGCTCTTAACCACTGAACTATCTCTCCAGTCCCCCACCACCAACTTTTAAGCATAGATAAAACAACTAAACAGAAACAGAAAACAATAAAGGCTTTGAACAAAAATTATAAACCAACTAGAGTTAACAGAGTATGCGTTCCTCTGAGGTCTTCACAGGGCATTCTCAGAGGTGCTCCACCTGCTCAACCAAAAACAAGTCTCAGTAAATCTAAAAAGACTGAAGTCAATCAAAAAAGTGTCTTCTTCAATCACAGTGTAATGAAACTAGAAATCATGAATGACAAACTGAAAATCTTGCAAAATTAAATACACGCACAAATACTTTGACGAAATGAAAATGAAACTATAACATACCAAAATTTGTAAGATACAGCAAAAGCAGTTTTAAGGTAAATTTATACAGGCAAATACATGGATTGAAAAAAGAGAGCTCTCAGATCAATAACTTAACCTGCCCACTTAAGAAAAACGAAGAAGAGCAAAACAGATAAAAGACTGGCACGAAAACGAAAATACTCCTGAAAAAGAGAGCACGATAATAGAGTCTAGACAAATAAAGAATCAATAAAACCAAAAGTTGCTTCTTTGAATATAAAACTGACAAATCTTAGTTGCACTGACAAAGTAATACAGGGACGCAGATAACTAAACTGAAAACAGGATCATCAGGGATGATTTTACAGGGGAAATGAATGAAAATACATAAAGGAACAATTGCATGCCAAGCAAATAACCCAGATGAAGGGAACAATCCCCAGCAGCATGCAATTATCTAAAAAGACAAAAAAAATCTTAACAGATCCATGAAAGATAAAGAAACTGTCATTAATTTAAACAAGCCAACAAAAATAGTTCAGGACCAGATGGATCCACTGGGGAATTCCATCAAATACTAAGAGAAGTAAGCCCACTATCTCTCCATATGCCTCTTGCCCATATTGAAATGGAGGGACACTTTCTTATTTGTCCCACAAGGTCAACATCGCCCTTCTGCTAAAGCCAAAGAGATCGCAAGAAAGTAAAATGACAAGTTCAGATTCCTGATGAATAGAGACGAAAACATCCTCATCCAGGTCCAGCAGTGGAATTAAAGGATCATACATGATGACTAAATGAGATTTGTTCCTGGAATACAAAGATGGTCCTATGTATAAAAATCAATATATGTAATAAGTGATGCCAAAAGAGTAAAGGGGAAATCCACACAACTATCTCAACAGATGACAGAAAAGGCATTTGGTTTAATCCACCCTTCTTTCATAACTCAAAGTAAGACAAGAAAGGAACTTACCCAAGCTGTCCAAGACCCCTAGGAAGATGCCACAGCTAACGCCAAAATCCTCAGTGGCTGAGTTTTCCTTATATCAGGAGCAAGATGAAAAATAGTTTCACTTCCAGAACTTCTGTGCCACAATGAAATCCACCTTTTCAGAACCATCACAACAATAAACAAAGTCATGTCCATTGGAAAAGAAGGAGTAAAAGTATCTATTTGTAGATGGCATTGCCTAATACAGAAAAATTCTAAAGAGGTTACAAAAAAAGGTAGTTTTTAAAAATTCAGCAACACTGTGACATGTGAGATCAACACACAAAAACAAGTATATTTCTATGCACTAGACAGAACAATCTTAAAGGGAAAGTGAGAGATAATTCCATTTATAATAGCATGAAAGAGAACAAAATATTTTATGATAAATTACTCAAAGAGAAAAAAAACATTTAAATTAAAAACTACAAAATTTTGTCAAAGGAAAGGAAATATAGTTTATAGAGACCATACATATGAATCAGAAATTCAATACTATCTTATCCATTCTCTCCAAATTAATATAAAGTAAAATAATTTTAATCAAAATCCCAGAAAAAAATTTGTGTGTAAACACACATGGTGATTCAAAAATTTATATATAAACTTAAAGACTTTTAAAATTTGGTTTGGGTTTTATTTGGTTTTTGAGAGAGGATCTGCCTATGTAGCCCAGGCTGACCCTACGATATACCTGCCTCAGCCACTCCAGAGCTAGGATTATAGGTGTGTGCCACCACACCCACCCAAAGGACTCTGATAGTCAAAACAATCTTGAGGATGGAAAAAAAAAATCTGAAGGACTCGTCATCGATTTCAGTATTCAGCAATCAAAGCGGTTTAGCTGTGAAAAGTACGGACAAGCTGATCGTGGAACATAACAGAGCACCTGGAAATGGACTTGCATGTTTATAATAATTCGATTCTCAATGAAATTATCAAGACAACTTAATAAAGAGAAATACTGGGACACCTGAATACATGTATGAGGGGACGCCACCCCTACTTCACATGTATACACTGAGATCCACAGCAGACTTACAATTATAAAACTGTGAAAGAACATGTAGGAAAATAGCTTTGCTACAAGAATAACAGAAGGGTATCTTCTCTACCAGGAGGAAGGTAAAGGTTTATTAGTAAGATCAGAAGGAAAGAGGAAGGAAGGAAGGAAGGAAGGAAGGAAGGAAGGAAGGAAGGAAGGAAGGAAGAATAACCCTCTGTACTGAGGAAGGGGGGAGGGGGGAGGGAGGGGGCAAGGAAGGAAGGAAGGAAGGAAGGCAGGCATCTGGTCCTCAAAAGATATCATTAAACATATTAATAGGCAAGCCATGAACTAGAAGAAAGTCTCTGCAAACCCTATCCTTGACAAAGAACTAGTAATTATGATATAACGAACATCAACAATTTAGTAATAAAAACACAAGACACCCAATAAACAACAGGCTCAAAAAATTGACACATTCCAAAGCAACATACCTACATACAATGCTCATACAGAAAAGTGCTCAGCAGCACTGATCTAAAGACCAATTATACTAAAACCACAAATTAAAGCCAAAAGTGAGACATACTCACCATGTTAGCTGAATTTAAAAGGACTGACATCATCAAATATTGGCAGAAATATCATATTGGTGGGAATGTAAACTGGTATCTGTTACATCACAAGCCCTCCCTCTATCCCAGAAGCCAGGCCCCGCCCATTACTGCTCTTTCTGGGTAAAGAGTTGGTGAACTAGCCTGCTGTATCCTTGCTTTCTTTCTGCCCATTGCATATGCAAGCCCAGCCCCCTCCCCCAAGCCCAAGACAACCTTGACTTATCAGGAGCTATCTGAGCTATCCTCCAGGGAGTCCTTCTGGACCTGCAGGCTTGCTCTCCCCTTCAGGCCCCCATCATGGCTGTCTGTGGCAATGACACCACAACTCCCCTAATAAAACTTGTCTATAGGGTGATCCATGTCAGCTTCTGTCTACCAATCTGTAACATCCTTTATCTAACAGTACTGCCACTCCACATAGATGTCTGAAGTACAGGTGCCTTACCAAAAACCAAGAGCTTTCACTCCAAGGCAGCATTGGTCCAGGGGAGACAGAAGGGTACAGCCTCCAGATAGGGAGCAGATGTTCATGGAAACTGCAGTTATAACAGCCCCAAGCTGGAAATCGTGCAAATGTCCATAGCCAAGAGAATCGTAAACAAATCATGACAGACTTAACAGCGAAACAAATACACTGCTAGTGCTAAATATTGGACCTTACCAACACGTCAGCAAAGGAGACGTGGGGAACCACATTCCTTTATGTGAACCAACCATTTCCTTTATGTGAAGTTTAAAAGAGCCAAATGGATCCATACTGATGGAAAATGGGACACTCGAGGTGCCTGTTGGAGTGAACCAGAAGAGCGTATGAGGGAGCACTCTGCCTACCTTCACGTAGGGTGTTAGATGCACTTGTTAAAACTCATCAGATTATAGACTCTGGATCTGTGCATGCTAGTGCTTGGCATTTTGCCTCAGTGTTTTCAAATGCTTGCCCCCTACACACACACACACACACACACACACACACACACACACACACACAGTGTAAGTTTACTGTGCCCTGTAAGGATTGCCCAGGCCCTGCTCAGTTTCCGTAACAAACAGCATCTACAGTGGTTCCAATCACTCACTCACGTGGACCTCCCGGGAAATGAAGGATGGATTATGAACTGTTTCACAAATGAAGAAGTCAACAGGCTATAATACAACAGGGGTCAGAGGAGACAATGCTTAGGCCCCTGAAGAAGTTTCACTTCCACCCTCGCCAAAGAGAAGAATGAATTGAATAATAATGTTTACTACTCTACACCGAGTGAACGAAACAGACCAGGTTCTGCATTTACTTAAGTTCATTCCATTTTCGCACTAGCGTTAGCTCATAAGAGTTTGCGAGGATCCCTTGTTAAATTTATCAAGAAAATGGAAGTGGGCTATTAAATATGTCCACTATCAAAAGTTAAATTATTAAATTTACAGTTAAATCAATTATATTTTTTTTAAAAAAAACTTAATTATTCCCCAAACTCATCACTAGTCTTGTTACCTGAACTTTGTTTTACTTACATGAAATGCATCTCTAGCATGAAAACTCTGTTAGTTACTTTTTTCATTCTTATGACAGAATACCTGACAGGTATTTCTTTTGGCTCATGGTTCAGAGGTTTTGGTCCATCATGGCTGGGGAGGGGTGGTGACAGCTGCATCCATGTCAACAGTTAACAGGAATGGGTGGCAGAGACACCTCATGTGGTGGCAGACAGAAGGGGCAGGTGTGTGACCTTCCAAGGCCCGCTCCCTAGTGAACTGCTTGTACCAGCCAGGCCACACCTCTTGAAGGTTCCACAGCCTTCAAAATAGCACCCCCACGCTGGGAGCTGAGCAGCCAAGCCATGTGCCTGGATTCAAGTCATAACATCACCACACACTTGTGTTGCTCGTGTACATGTCTGTGAAACTCCAGACTCAATAACACCATGTTCTTAGTTTAAAATCTGGCCTCCTGGGAGTATATACCACAGAAATCAGCCAGCATCACAAACAGGGGCTTGATTTATTGTTTTGTTAACTGCCTCGACTTAAAGAAACTAGTGAAGAAAATGTTAACAACACGTATTAAAAGTATGTGGCATCTAAAGCCATTATATTGTTAAGCAGAGCAAAGTATTCAGAAAATATGTTCCCAATATTCAAAAACCATTGCTCAGCTCAACAAGAAATCTTTCACGCCATTGAGAATGGGCAAAGTTTTGACATATATTTAAGTTGTTTCACTTTTCTTAGCCTCATTAATGAAAATGGAAATACCAACAAGCATTCATTCACGTCATCATCATCAGCTGCCACCACAGCCTGTCTGTGGTCAGGAAAGTGGCAAAAACCAGCAAGTATTTTGGTTGAATCAGTAGGCTATATGGAATTTACAAGAAGCACTGAATAAGATATGTGTGAACTGCTATATTTCTTTACATTAGCAAATTATATCAATAATTTTTATAGCATATTCAATTTTTCCATCAAGCCAGATGTTACACATTTACACATTACTGACTTCATCTTCACCTCAGGACAAACATGTCATAACATAGATTATTATATGTTTCACACAGCAAAACAGAGGTTTAGAACAGCATAATATATATTATATATATACATAT
>NW_008333777.1:1128809-1170272 GCF_000622305.1 Nannospalax galili
TATATATATAATCACATAGCCTTTTATCCATCACAGCTACAAGCAGCCTCTCAGCAGCATCCTGGCATTCCACCCACTGGTACAAACATCCCAGAAAGCACTCTGGGCAATGTCTTTCACACCCCATTTTATAGCTGGGAAAACGGAGGCTCAGAAAAGGTAAGCATGTAATTCAAAGCCCACAAGTGGCTGGTGGCACATGTCCTTATTAGAAGTCTCACTCAGCTCTGCCGCAGTGGACATGGGGAAGACTTTCATGTCTCTTTCCCTCCTACTATCCCCAAGCACTCTAGGGGCGGGACATAGAGGGGTATCAACAAAGGTAAGTCCACTGTGACTCAATGCTCATACTCAGCCTAGCATGGAATGTTTATTTCCCCTAAATCAAAAAAGTTATTTCAAGCCCCCATCCAGCAGACCTAGCCAGAAAAATCAGTCTTAATTATTCTCCTCAGGCAAAGCTGGGAAGGATTCATAGGCACCCAGCCATGGGAAGAGAGCCCTCTAGTTGTTCTCTGGTCATGGTGGCCCTGTAGTGTCATGGAGGGTCCCTGAGTGTGGCAGCCATCCACGAGCCATCATTCTCAGACCGCTGGAAAACCAGGCGGTGGAAGGCTCCTCATTTTGTGGTCAGAGGCAGACATACACATTCACACACATCTCCACCGCTCCCCACCCCCCAGATACACTCAACCAGAGGCACAGACGCACTTGTATACCTCCACACTGACAGAGGCACAGATAACCGCTGTGGTGCCCAGCAGGCTCAGGGCATGCACACACAACTCAGGCACTCCCCAGACACAATCAGACACACACGGCCACCCTCAGCGGGGAGAGTGAGCATACACTCCCACACAGGCCAGGCATGTACTTTAGCCACACAGCAGGAACACGGGCACAGGTTCACACCCTGACACCCAGCCGTGCACACAACACACTCACACACATAGAGTGTGGCTGTGTCTGAACACCCTGAAACCCACCCAGACACCAGCACACACTGCACACGCCGAGAGCAGGCGGTGGGCGCCCTCTCTGGCACTCGGCTTGGCCAGGCAGCACCCAGCCTGCGGGCACCTGGCAGAGGTCCCGGGTCCTGCTGCCATTCAGCCGAGAGGCCGCAGCCCCCAACGCCCACCCCACCATCAGCCATGTGCACAAAAGGACCAGAATGTAGCTGGGGTGGGAGCCGGTGGTGAGAACAGGAAGGGGGCAGAAGATGAAATAATAATCCTGCCGGGTTTGTTCATTTCGGTGATAATTAGCGGTGCATTCACGCGCCTCACCGGCCGCTCCCGGCTGATCCTGCGTGACGGATGCCTGGTGGTGCTGAATGCAAATTAGCATAATTTCATTACCGAGGGACCCGTGAAAAGGTTCAATTATAGAGCAATCTCATTAATACCAGGGCTTGTTAAACTAATAGAAAGAGACAGGCCCCGCAGCTCCGAGAGGAGACACGTGCTCGGAATGAGATTCCCGTGAAGCCCCAGTACCTGGCCACGCCCTCGGCGGCTGCCCGTCCGCTGCCCTGCAGACGTGGAGCAGGGATCCTGGCTCTCAAGGCCAGAGCCCCAGAAGGCACCCATCCAAGAGGCTCAGAATCCCAGCCGAACGGCCCTCTGCCATCCGGCTAGAACGAGGTCACACTGAGGAGCCTGAGGCCTACAGTGGAGAAGAGACTTGCCCAAATTGCGTGATACAGAGGCAGCAGAGCCAGGACATCCAGATGGGGGAAGGATGCTCGCTACTGTGGTAGGGGCTGGCCTCATGACATGTAACCTCTCCCAGCTTTTCAGCTGTGACTCAGTTTCTCCATTATTATCAGACCTGTTAGCCCCAAGCTCCTGGAGACATGGACCCTGGAGGGATACCAGGCAGGCGAAACCTTAGAACATTCGAGGAGAGAGGGCCTTCCTCCACCCCCTTTGGAGAATCCCTAGGCAACCGGTCCACCAGGGAGGCCCCTTCCTGGCCTGCAAGACACTCTGGGGAATTGATTAAGCTGGCTGTCTCCTCTGGCCTTGATTCAGGATTTCTTAGAGGTTTGCAGTTGGCCCCTTATCTGACTTCAGCAAAAATGGGTCAAGCTTAACCCAACCTGAACCCCCCACCCACACCCCCACTCCCGGGGTGCCCACAATGACCTTTGCTCTTCCCAGCCCCAGCCTGGGACATGCACAGAGGTGGGTCATGTGACTTTGCTGTATTTTTGTCACCTCTGTAATATCTGATTTTTTTTCTGCAATTGTAAGTAAAACAGAACAAGTCCCCAAATGCCCCCAAGTGGAAGAATGACTCACACAGTATGTGACTGCACACACAAAAATATGCAGTGACTCAGAGGGCCCAGCAGAGAGACAGCCCACAAAGGGCCCATTGTTCAGAATTTCAAGGTAAAGGGGGAAAAAGCTTAGTGGCTACAGACTGCCAGGATGTCTGGGTTCCCTGCTGACACTTGTCATGGGTGTGTTTTGGTTTCTTGCTTTTGTTTTGTTTTGAAACAGGCTCACCTGTAGCCCAGGCTAGCCTCCAATTATGTAGCCAGAGATTGCCTTTAAGTACTGATCCTTCTGCCTTTACCTTCCAAGTGCTGGGATTACAGACAGGCCTGGACCACCATACCCTGATTAGCTCTCTCTTTTTCAGATGACATAACAAAGCCAGATAATTTCATAGGGGAAGACTGGCTATTAACCACATCTACTTGCAAATGGCATGAGAAGGGGTGGGGAGGGAAGAGCTGGCCCTTAGTACTTCAGGGTGATACACGATGCACAGAACAGCAGCTACAAATTAGGCTGCTTAGTGACATACACCTATAATCCCAGCACTCAGGAGGCTGAGGCAGGAGGATCTCCAGGAGTTGAAGACCAGCCTGGCCTACACAGTGAGTTTCTATCCAAAAAAAAAAACCATGGCTAGATATGTGATGTGTCCCTTACCTTGCAGGCACAGCAGAGCCTGGAGTGGGGACAGAGCATTGAAGAAGGACAGTGATGTGACGAAAGCTTCCTGGCCTGGTGATCGTGGTGACTTGGGGAGGGACTTGGGGAGGTGTGGGCAAAGCAAGGGCCTGGAAAGCTGACTCCAGGCCACAAGAGAGACTTCTAACACCCCCAGAGTTAAAACACTAACTCCCAGAGGAGGGACTTGGGGAGGTGTGGGCAAAGCAAGGGCCTGGAAAGCTGACTCCGGGCCACAAGAGAGACTTCTAACACCCCCAGAGTTAAAACACTAACTCCCAGATGATCTGGAAAGCCCTGGTAGAGATGGTGGGGGAAGGTGGAAACCAGAGTCATGTTCCTACTGATAACAGCAGGAGGCAAATAACCACTGCTCCAAACAGGAAGCAGACACATGTTACTGAGAGAGGAGGATGCTTAGGAGATGGGTCGCTGCAGTGAAACCCAGGCCTCTGGGGAGCAGCCCTGGGTTACAGTGGCTATAGCATAGTGCTCTTGTTTCTAAAGCTATTTTTATGGAATTTTGTTTATGTTCCTGAGCAAACACCTAGTTCACCTAGGCCCCATCACTCAGGATGGTTTTAGTCCCCTAGCTGACCTCAGCAAAAATGGGTCAAGCTGAGGACTGGAACAGGCTAGGGGAGTATGAGCCTGTCCATGTGTATACATTTTCTCACTTGTGTATACACCCTTTAAATCACCATGCTACTGTAGAACAAAGAACTAGTCTCTCTTCTCTTGAGCCAAGCCATTGTCATGGGTAGGGCCCTTCTTTCCTCACAGGCCAGGTTTTGTGACTAGTCTTTGTGATGATAGATTTTACAAAGGAATCAAATTCCAATTCATCTCTGCCTTCCTAGCTGTGTGAATGTGAACAAATCACTCAACCTCTATGTGTCCATTTTCTCCTCTCTAAATAAGCAGGCCAGTGGCGACTGGGCTCATCCTTAATGTGCTTCAATTGGGTCCCTGGTCCTCAAGCTCCCTGGATTTGTCCGGCACATCTCTACCCAATCCTTCCCCACTGCCTTCCTTCCTCCTAGCCCTCCCCTACTCTCTGTGGCTACCACTTGGAAGAAGATGAAAAGTTTGAGCCAAAGTGACAGATTAAGACATGGAAAGTACTAGATTAGAAGGGGGGGAGCAGGTGGTATGTAGCAATTTCCTCAGAGATAAAGCCTTCCATCTTGGAGGGACCCTTCGCTGCGTAAACAAGATGTTTTAAGAGAATGTGAAACAGTCCATCCTGCAGGGAAGCTCTTTAACTCAGAAAGCAAACAACTCAATAGCTTCAGGAGGTCCCTGAAACTGACCAGGTTCGCTAGGCCACTTCCTCCCCAAGGTTGTATAAGCCCTAAGGACTGCTGAGAGCCACTCTCAGACCAACTGAACTGCCTGAAGTTTAGACCAACTGAGGTACCCCTCTCTAACCTGTTGAGCTGCCTGGAGGTTATACAATGCACTGTGGGTTTCCTGCTTTCCTGAGTGATCACCCATGCTGGGTGAGCTTTTGGTGATGCAGCTGTCTTTGAGTCATTTCTGCTCCCATAAGTAACCCCTCACCTATATTCTGTAAGTAACCCCAATAAAACTGACTCACCAAGTTGGTGGTGTGCTGGATGCTTTAGCTGTCAACTTGACACACCTGGGTAGAGGGAGCCTCAGTTGGGGAATTGTCTCCATTGAACTGGCCTGTGACCATGTCTGTGAGGTATTGTCTTGATTTTTGATGTGGTAGGGCCCAGCCCACTGTGGGCAATACCATTCCTGGGAAGGTGGTCCTGTACTGTATAAGAAAGCAGGTTGACCACAGGCTGGGGGAGCAAGCTGGTAAGTAGTGTTCCTCCATGGCCTGTGCCTCATTCAGCTCCTGCCTCCAGGTTCCTGCCTTGAGTTTCTACCTTGACCTCTCTCAGTGATGAACTGTGACCTGGGAGATGTAAGCCAAATAAACCCTTTTCCTCCCCAAGTTGGTACTGGTCAGTATTTTCATCACAGCAGTTGAAGGTAAACTAGACCGAAGTTGGTACCAGGATTGTGGGGTATTGCTGTGTTAGATTGGACCTTGGTGCTTGGGGGAGGATTGTGGAAGTTTTTGGAACTTTGGGCTGGGAACGCCATTGAGTACTTAGAGTTTAGTGAGCTATTGCTGTGGAGTTTGGAACAGTTCTGCTGAAAGAGGTATAGATGATGTAGGCCTGGTGAAGTTTCAAAGGGAAGTAAAGATTATCAGGGCTGTTTATATATTTTGAATTAATAATCTGTGGTTTCTGGTCTGCCGGGCCTGAAGAATCGGTTGTGATTAAGAAGAGACCAGCACCACTAAAGTGAAACCTTTACTCTATTGGGACAGTTGGTTCTGGTTAGCTGGGGCTGAAAAATCAGCTGTGAATAGTAAAAGACCAGCATCATTGTGGCAGAATCTTCTGAGAAGTACTTCCTCAGGATCAGCACACAGAAGCCGTGGTTCAGAGGAGACCCAAGCCTCCAACTCAAGCTGAAATTGGACTTGGTAATGTGTGAGAGTGTCCTGCATAGTTCTGGTGTTGAAGGTGTGAAGGGGTCACGGAGAGACTCTGAGGCTTTGCACCCTGAGAGGTGAGGAGAGCCATTTGTGAATGTGCAGCCCCAGTTTCAGTAGAGACCCCAGCATATTGGAGATGCCAGGACCATGGGACAACCACCTTGGACAGCAGCAGGTATGGCATAGAACTGAACCGATCCTACCAGACAAGCTGTGTGTGCTGTGGATGGCAGAGCTAGAGAAGTAGAGCTGCCAAAACCCTTTGGAGCCCAGAAGATTGTGAGTGAATTACAGACATCCAGCCTTGAGCTGCTTTGCAGAAGTTCGTTTTTGCTTAAGTGTGCCCAAGTCTTCCCTTTTGAAATAAAGGCAGTACTTCTCTTGTTTTGGATTTTACAGGAGCCCACAGTTAAAAGACTTTTAAGAGACTTTGAACTTTTAAATTGTTTAGATTTTTTAAGGACTGTGGAACTTTTAAAGTCATACTGTATTATGTTGTGATAGTAATATTAACATCATACCTTGTGGATAAGAAATGGAAAGCTTGTGGTTTAATAGTGATGTGTTTGTGGGTCAAGTTGACAAGGGTCAATTGTGCTGGATAGCTTTAGTGTCAACTCGACACACTTAGGTACAGGGAGCCTCAACTGGGGAAATACCTCCATCGGACTGGCCTGTGGTCATATCTGTGGGGCATTTTCTTGATTGTTGAGTGATGTGGCAGGGCCCAACCCACCTTGAGCAGTGCCACCCCTGGACAGGTGGTCCTGTATTGCACAAGAAAGCAGGTTGAGCACAGGCTAGGGGAGCAAGCCAGTAAGCAGCAAGCAGCATTCTTCCATGGCCTGTGCTTCAGCTCCTGCCTCCAGGTTCCTGCCCTGAGTTCCTTCCTTGGGCTTCCTCAGTGATGAACTGTGACCTGGTAGATGTAAGCCAAATAAACCCTTTCTTCCCCAAGCTGGTATTGGTCAATAGTTTCATCACAACAATTGAAGGTAAACTAGAACAGGTTTACTTGGATCTGTCATCAGTTCCCTATTTGGGTGAGCAGATGTTCGTTCACATCTCCACAGGAATAGTGTCACACCAGAGTAGAAGATTGTAGACTGTGAGTGGAAGGTACCAAGTGGCCTATGGCCATTAGGACTTTAGGCCACTGGCCATAGAACCCATTTGAACTGGCCCAGTGCAAAGACAGTTGGTTGCCTCATTTAAGTGGGACCCTCACACAACCTTCAGGTACAGCTGCATCCAGACTTCCAGCAATATCCATAAGACTGTCGACCCATCTGTGTCAATCCCAGACTAGCTAATTCCAAGCAACCAGAGGGACAGCCTCTGCTCTTTGTGCTACTTTTCTTGTTGCTGTGATTCAAATACCCGAGGAAAAACAAATTGATTGACAAAGGATTTGGGCTTACAGTTCCGGGGGTGCAATATCATGGTGGGGAAGGCAGGAGGGTCAGCATAAGCTAGCTGGTCACACTGTGTCCAGAGTCAAGGAGTAGAAATCAGACAGGAAGGGCTACCAGGCTATAAATCCTGAAGGCTTAGCAGGAGTAACCCATATCTCCAAAGAGGCTTCATCTCCTAGTGGTTCTACAACCTTCCCAAACAGCACCACCAGCTGAGGACCCAGAGTTCAAACACATGAGCCTTTGGTGGACATTTCACACTCAAACCACAACCGTCTCACGGTCTCTGATTTCAGAAGACCCTCCTCCAGCATCCCTACCAAGCTCCCTAAGAAATTCTGATCAGCCCCTTTAAACACATGTGCAGTTCTGACCACTCACTGTTTCCAGGCGGTGGAGGCTTCCTGATTCTCCTACTGGAGTAGTATGGTCTGCCGTGGGCAAAGGCAGGCCTTTTAAGGATCTGATACCCCAGGCATGTGGTTGAAGGAACAGTCCCCAAGAAAGAAGGGGAGCCCCCAAGAAATACACTACTGAAGCCACTTCCTGAGCCTGGCTTCTTGAGCTGAGCATCAGTTTAGAGGAGGAGAGCAAGGTCTGCCCAGGCTGAGTTGCTGGATGGCCAGTCGTGGAGGATTTGACAGCCCCTGGGATGTGAGCTGCAGGCAGAAGCAGGAGGGCCAGAGGACAGAGTAGTGCAGCCAGTGAGAGCCGGGAACCAGTAGGGGGTGTCAGATGAAACTCACAGTTAGGAGATGGGAACCATACTCCAAGCAAAAGGGGTTCTGTAGCACCCACAGTCAGGATTCAGCCCCTCAGGCCAGGCCTGCACCTGTTAGCCATCTCCATGAGGAAGTCCCGCCCCATGCTCCAGCAAAACCTCTCCCTTATCAATCTCATCTCATCCTGCCTGGCCAGAGAGGGTCTAGAAGGCCTTGGTACCAAAACTCGTCCCTACTGTGCCCATAAGAGAAACCAAGACTCAGAGAGGTTAGCTGACCATCTTATGACACAGGTGGGTGAGCCTGCAAAGGGTATTCTCTACACCTGTTTTCTGCTATACTCCCCTTGTGTTCTATTTAATTAATAGAAATACTTTTATAGTTCTTACCAGGAGCCAGGAACTCCGGAACACGTGACCTGCACCATCCCAGTCCATTCTCACGTGACCCCATGAGATAGGCACCTCAGTTGCTCCCATTTTACAGGTAAGGACACTAAGGTACAGAAAAACAATCAACTTGCGTGAGGTCATAGAGCTTGTCAGTGGCAGGAAGCAGCAGCCTGACCTTGTACCACGCCCACCACACTGCCTAGAAGTGTGCAGTCCTGCTCCCTGGCCAGTGCTGAGCTTTAGCTCAACCATTCAGTCTGACAGTGGATGCCTGCACTGGAAATATAGCATTCTGACTCCCCCAAGCTCTGAAAAGATGGATCTATGAGTGACTCCATGGCTCATCTGTAAAGGGGGCTCAAATTCCAGGCAGAGATATGATGCAGGATGGGGGATTCCTGCAGCTCAGATGGCTTCCTAAAGCCCGTGGGGGACACCCCATGGCTGTACTTCACAGAATCAGGCACTGAGCCAGCTCTGCCATGTGCCGGCTTTGCTAGCCTGAGAAAGTTGCTTAACCTGTCTGTACCTATTTTATTTTATTTTTTAAAAATAAAAATCTACTTCATAGAGAGACTTAGTGAATCAAAGAAATAAGCCTTTTACTTTCTTTTTTAATTTTATTTATTATTTTTATTTTATGTGTATGCGTGTACTGCCTTCATGTAGGTAAGTGTCATGCAGTGACCGTGGAGATCAGAAGAGGCTGTCGGATCCCCTGGGACTGGAGTTACTTTCTTACACACAGACCCTGACAAATAGTAAAGAAGGCCTGAAGAAAACGTGTATGGCTCCGGCATATTCAGTTGTATAGCTGCCCCATATAATTGAAACGGTCCCTTCTGAGGGGAGGAAAGAGGCTTGTAAGTCTCAAGAAGCTAACCCATTTATAAGGACCAGGAAGCTCAGGAAACTCACAAGACTCAGGAAGCCTAGAAAGCTATAAGATGGGGAAGGTCTCCCCCCAAAGTCAGATAAACAGAGAACAGTCTGTGCCAGAGAGGAGGCTGTCTTCAGTGCAGCTGCCTTTCAAGTAGTGCAGGGAGTGTCAGGGAGCAGCTTTTGTGAGTCAACACAGGGCTGAGCCACGGAGTCACTATAGCTAGGTCCACCTTTTCAGAGCTTGGGGGAGTCAGAATGCTGTATTTCCAGTGCAGGCATCCACTGCCAGACTGAACTGGGTGAGACTGCTTCCCTCTGTGTCTGTCACCGGTGTGCTCTCCGGGGTAAATACACATTAGTTCACATCTCCCCAGGTAGTCCTGCGACATCCCCTAATAAGCCATGGCAAACAGAGGAGTTGGATTTTCATTTCAAATTCGGCTAAGAACATAAGTATGTACACAGAAGAACAAATCCAAAAAGTCAATAAATATACGGAAAAATGTTCAAACTTAGGCCTTTCAAATTGAAATAACAATGACGTTTTTGTCCCTTAGATGGAGAAAAATTGGAACATCTGCCAAGAAGATGTGGGAAATGTGTAGTCTTGTTCTAAATGAGGTGACCTGGGAAGTAGTTCAGATTTAGATTATTTGAATTGATACTCTGTCTTCTAGAAATGTACTTTATTGGGAGGGGGGTAACCACAGGTGCTTGTCAGACAATTGTTCTCTCTGACAAGAGACTGGGCTTAATTTGGAGTTGCCCATCAAAATGAAAATGGATGGATAATATCCAAGTCATACAGTTGCTAAAAAGAACCCTACCAAAGCATGCCAGAAGATGTTTCCTGCCGCATTTATGACCACTGGTGGTGTCAATCTGGAAACAGCCATGCACGGGTCTATGGTTAAAAGTCAACGTCAAAGTGTCCTTCCTGACTCTGAAACCTCTGCAGCACTTCCCAACAGGGGGAGGGAGGTATCTGAAGGTTCTGATGTGGAAAGGAGGGCCCACTGATGCAGAGTGAATAGCCAGAGTGACCTGCTAATCCACTTCATCGGTGCCCACACCACTTCCCACACCAGCACCCACCACTCAACTCCAAATTCACTGTGTTGTCTCCACCACACCGCAATACCAGCTATAGGTGGGCTGGAATTTGTGCCTAGCGCAAGGCCAAAGCCAGGTCCATATAAGCCACCCAATTAAATCTGTTGAATAAATGAATGACCTCAATACTCAGCTCCAAGTGGAATTAAAACTAAGACAGACAGACAGACAGACACGCACACACACACGCACACACACACACATACACACACACACACACCTGGTCTGTGAGTAGAACAGAGCCCTCTGAGTATGACTCTTTCTCCTCATCGCCCCTTACCCATGGACTTTACCTAGAAAGACCTTATGCAGGGACCCCTCTTTCTGAATGCCATCCTCTGTCTACCCACGATTCCCTTAATAGTCATCAAGCATGCACTCTAGGCCACGCTCTGAGCTGGGTGCTGATGACACAATAGGAGAGACACAGGACATGAACCCAGAGCCCTCATACTTATGTGATGGGCACAGACAGCTCCCCAAGATCACTCTGCTCTGAACTTAAGGGGAGCTCATGTGTCACCCTCCACTGGTGCAACTGGCAAAGACCACTGAAGTGTTCCATTCATCGTGGACCAGGGCACAGAAAGGTGCCCGGCGTCACCCAGCTAGGAAGGAGCAGCACAGGTCCAGGGCCCCAGTATACCTGATTTCTCCAGATGGGAGCACAAAGCCTGGGTTTCCATGAAAGATCATCCCAAGAAAACAACACTGGCAGCCAACAAGAAGAATGCCAACCGGCGCCAAAAACCAAGAAGTGGGGTGAAGAGAAACGGGGTGAATAAAATGTCCGGCCTCCCATCCTTGCTCTAGAGACAAACAAGGAAAAGCAAATCACAAAGCTATTTACAGGAAGGCTCAGAAGGTGGACTAGAAGAGCCCAAACTTAAGGTAGCTCAAGTGACAACTTCAGGCAAAGTTTAACAGGGCAGACCTACTATAGTAACATTATTGAATAACTTAGTGACTGAAGCTGTCAGCTACAGGTATTTTCCTCACTGCACCTGGAGGGTGGGTGGAGGGTGGCAGATAGGCCAGAATGCTGTGTTCTTACTGGGAGAGATTCATCCCTCCTGCAGGTGGCAGGGACAAGAAGGGACCCCCTCCATGAACAAAGATGTTCATGACTGTTTGAGTCAAAACAGCAAAGACCAGTCAAAGGCCCAAGCACTCAAAGCCCCTCAGCCATGAGCTGCAATCTATGCCATTTCTTCAATACCAGTCTCATATACTCAGTAGAAGCTTGTCCTCCTGAGAGCATTTTAAATGGAGAAAACAACAGAATCTAAAATGCCGTCTGGATGAAAGCTCATTGCAGATGTTCTATGTTCACGAAGACAGACACAGGCATCATGGACACATCCTAATTCTAGAAGTAATACGATTGGCTTTTTCTTCCTTTTTGCCTTATTTTTATGGCTGTTGCTACAATATTGTTTGTGCAATTATGAATGTTGAAATCAAATGCAAACTATTTAAAGATATTAAAAACTCCTAACTCATAATTCAGTTTCTCCAGTGACGTTAAACAATCGCTAACTGAACACTAACGTCAACTACCTGTCCCAGAGCTAGGACCTTAGGATCCCAGAGACAAAAGACACAGTGCATAGGCACAAGAGAATCAGCCATATGCCGGGTATGGTGGCACATGCTTTTAATCCCAGCACTTGGGAGGCAGAGGCAGGTAGATCTCTGTGAGATCAAGGCCAGCCTGGTCTATATAATGTGTCCTAGAAGGACTGGGGCTAGGGAGACACTTTCAAAACAACAACAAAGAGTCCATCGGGGGCAGGGGAGTGCTCAGTGGGTAAGAGCACTTGCTGCACAAGCATAAGGACTGAGTGTGGATCCCCAGCATCCACATGAAAAACCAGGTCCCCAGTAGTGGTGGGAGATAGAGACAGGAAGATCTCTGGAGCCAGGGGGCCACCAGCCTAGCCAAAAAGCCAGGTGCTCCAGGTCCAGTAAGAGAGCATATCAAGGAAATAAGGTGAAAAGTGATAGAAACACACGCTATCCTCTTCTGGACATGTGTACACCTTCACACATACATGCAAACACATATGAAAGACAAAAGAGAGAAGCATGCGCACCCTAAAATATATGAACACACAAGAAAAAAGAAAGAAGGAAAGGAAGGAAGGCAGGGAGGGAGGGAGGGAGGGAGGGAGGGGAGTAGAAGAACTGCACAAGGTTAAACTCTGTAAAATAGCTGTGGGTGAATATTGAGAGAATAACAGAAGCAGTGAAAAGTGAAAACCAATTACTCAAAATCAGAGACAACCAAGAGGCCTCTAGACACAGCACCCAGGGCTCACAAAGCAGGGAAACTATACATCTCCCACGAATGCTATGAACTGTCTCATGTACTGAGGAGGATGGAGAAAAGAAGGAAGGAAGGAAGGAAGGAAGGAAGGAGAGAAAGAGAAGGAAAGCAAGAGGCATGTGCTAGTGGAAACACTGAGACTGAGCCTGGTGATGCCTGACATTCATGCGACGCTGTTAGGCAGGATGGACCAGGGGCTGCTGCAGTAACAACCCCAATCTCAATGGTATACTCTTGCTCATGCCACAGTTCTGGTAGGCTGGCACAGGAGGAAGGAGAGGAAGTGACCTGCTTAGTAGTTTACTCAAAGACCTGAGCATGGAAAGCAACTGCATGTGCCAGAATCTGCAGGTCACTGTGCCAGAAAGGACAGTTGAGCATCTTGCTCATGCAGCTGAATAACCCAACTAGGAAGTGACACCATCGTTTCTACAAGTTAGTTTTTTGGGTCAGGTTCAGTAGTCATCTGCTCCACCTTCAAGCAGGGGCAGAAAATACACTGCATTATGAATCTTGCAAGTAGGAAACCAGAACTGTTTAGCTAACTACATCTATATCTATCAGCAACACCACATCAGGTACTGTTCACATATGTGATATGAATTAGCTTATTTAGTTCAGGTAACAAACAAGGCCTTTCCTGAGGCACCTGGCCAAGCGTGGCTGCGAACACAGGACTAGACAGCAGCACTATGCCTGTGATGTAGTTCCTAACTGAGGTCATTACACTGAGGAAGGGAAGAGACAGTGTGTGTCTCGGAAGTCTGTGGTGAAGCCTGTGCCGTCATGATGACAGTGGACACCTGTAGTGAGACACAGACGTGGCCAGGTGAGCACAGAACCACTGGGTGAAGGAGAACATGTGTTCGATGTTCTGTTCCTGCCACTTCATGCAAACTCAAAACTCCCTCCTCTGACTTTTTTCAGAAAGTGCTGCCTGATTTCTGTCTTGCTCCTGTGTGTGAGTGGCTGGGAGTGTCTACTCAACTGGTAACATAGACAGTCCTCTCCCACTGGCCTCCCCTGTCCAATCTAACCTGAGGATGCTGAGGGGTGTCATTATTACCTGTCTTCTCCCTCCATGAAACTGCCTTGGGTACAGGGTCCTGCCATACTCTGCGTCTTCCTCCCCCTTCCCACCAACCGTTCAGACCTGGGACTGTCTTCTTGCTCCTTGAGTGTGTGAATTTCCTCAGCCAGTTACAGGAAGCACCCCTACCTCCAAACTCCTGCAAACAGGGTAGGCCGCCATGCCTCTTTTCAAGCCAGGGTGAGATCAGGTCTCCCTCTGCTCCTCAGTCCCTTCTCTGCCCACACCATCCAATAGGGGCCTAGGATGGCTCAGGGTGGATGTGTGGCTATCTGCTCATGTGCAAACAGTTGTCTAGTTCAGTATTGGTCACTCATCAATTAATGCCATAGTAATGATATGCAGCAAACGCCCCCAAGTTCAGTGGCTTATCTAACAAGAATTTACTGTTGTTGGCAAGCCTACGGGTCAAGTGGGAAGTTCTAACGTAAGCCAAGCCTGGACAACTCAACAATGCATCCACAGAGGGCTTCATTGTAGCTGATGGGCTCCTGTCTCACTGCTCCCACCCAATACCTTTGCTGGCTGTCCACTGCCCCATGTGGCCTCTCCGCCTCCAGAAAGCTAACCCGGGTGTGTGCTCATGGCAAACACAAAATTCCAGGCAATAAACAGACTCCCCCTCTCGATGGGAAACAATGCAAAGCCATTGCCTCGTAGCAGACAAGGAACAGCAGAGAGCTGGGACTCGTTTTGCTGTGAATCTACAAAAACAAAATGTGTCTGCCCATGTATCTGTGTGTGTGTGTGTGTGTGTGTGTGTGTGTGTGTGTGTGTGGTCATGCTGTGGGAGCAGTATGAATGGGAGAAATAAATTGTGTTTTTATAATTAATCTACAAAAAAGTGAAATTGATCTACCAGCAGCAGTGTCTGCCTCCGAGTCCGTCAGCACACAGTTGTCTGTAAGCACAGACCGAGGGGAGACATGGGCAGGAGAGAAATAAAGTCTCCTTTTCTAGAGCTGCTTGTGGTGTCTTCTGTCCCCCAAACACCTCTAAGAGGCAGACTACTGTTGCCACTGGCAACACTGGCTAGGAACTAGATAGAAGTTCCTTACAAAGTTCCTGCCTGGACCCACAAGGTTACAGAATGGTTGGTGGGGGGATGTTTTTGTGTGTTTTGTTTTGGTCTTTTTGAGACAGGGTTTTCCTGTAGTCAGTTGGCCTGGAACTTGCTATGTAGACTAGGCTAGCCTCAATCTCACAGAGATCCACCTGCCTCTGCTTCCCAATGCTAGGACTAAATGTGTGCACCACCATGCCCAGCAAGGTTACAGAATGAATTGTTCTCTGGAAACCAAGACAGTGGAATTGGCCTCATAATTTGTGGGGTTCAATGAAAAGTCCCTTAGTCCAAATTTATTGAAAGAGCAGCCACGCCACTGGCTGGATAGCAGATTGCAAAGACACTCTGAAAAAAGACTGTCACCCCAAATACGCAGAGAACTCTTAAAATTCAGCAATAAAAACATGAACAAGCCTACTTAAAACTCCTAACATGCACACGGCTCTGGGTTCCACCCCCAGCACTGTGAAAAAAATGAAGAAAAATAAATAATAAATAAAAATTAAAATGGCCAAAGAGTTTGACAGACACCTTAAAGAAGATACGCAGACGGCAAACAGATGCACAAAAGATTCTCCTTGGACTGCAGAACAGCAGAGAGCGAGCAGCACTCACCCAGGAGAGTGGTCACATCCAGACACTGACAATGCCAAGTGCTGGCAAGGATGGAGAGCAACAGGTCCCTATTCACCACTGGAGAATGGCACAGCACTTTGGAAGATAGTCAGTTTCCTATAAAACTAGACACATACTGAACCCCACAAAAGAGCAGTTACACTCCTTGTGAACTATCCAAAGGAGCTAAAAAAGGGGGGGGCTCCTCAAAATACCTACATATGGATGTGTATAGCAAGTTTACTCATAATTGCCCAAACTCCAAAGTGTCCAAAGTGCCCTTTGGTAGGGGAATAAACTCTGGAATATCCATACAGTGGACTATTATTCAGCATTTAAAAGAAATGACCCACCAACCCATGGAAAGACGTGGAAGAAACATAAGCATCTATTACTTAGTGAAAGAAGCTGATCTGAAAGGCCACTCCATGACTCCAACGACTGGGCTTTCCAGAGACGTAAAACTATGGGAAACATTCCATGACTGCCAAGGGTTGGGAGGGAGGAAGGACAACCAGGAAGAGCACAGAAGAGAGTTTCCAGGTAGTTGGGGATTCATGTCATTACAAATCTGTCCAAAACCGTAGACTGCAGGCACCCCAAATGAACCCTAACACAAAAACAAAATGTGTCTGCCTATGTATCTGTGTGTGTGTGTGTGTGTGTGTGTGTGTGTGTGTGTGTGTGTGTATGTGTGTGGTGTGTGTGTTCATGCTGTGGGAGCAGTATGAACGGGAGGAATAAATTGTGTTTTTATAATTAATCTACAAATTGGGACTTGGGTGATAACAGTGTGTCAATGCAGGTACATCAATTTTAACGAATGTGCCAGGCAGTGGACAACACTGATGACAGGGGAGGCTAAGGGTGTGCTGGGGCTGAGGGAAGATGAGCAATTTTGCTCTGAACCTAAAACTGTACTAAAAACATGAATACATTTCCAGACATAGTTATAAGCAGAGGATTGCCTGACTATAGGGCCTAGCACAGGCCACACACTCTTGAAGCCTGCCCTGTCTGCCAGGCCTCCTCACCGGGTAGATCCTGGCCAAGCCACTGGAGCAGCTACCACAGAGACACTGCTCCCTCATTCATTCATTCATTCATTCATTCATTCACTCACTCAGTGCAGATTTGTTGAGTTTCCACAGTGCCTGCCCCAAGAACAATTTCAAATACCTGGAACGGGGCAGTGAACCAACAAGTTGTTCCTGTGGCCCTTGTGCTTGGGGCAGGGGGGGGGGCGATAAATAACGCATGGCATATTATGTCGTGAGTAGGACTATAACGAGGAGCAGAATAGAAGCGGTGATGCGGTACGGAGCGGGAGTGCTGGGGTGTGAGAGGCGGAACTGATTGGAGCAGGCTAGGGAAGCCTCACTGAGACCCTTTAGGGTGGAATAGGGTGGAAGGGAGGGATTGAGCTATGACCAGTGAATTTAGGGGAATAGGGCATTTCAAGGAAGGAGAGTAGTGAGTTCAGGAACATGGCTAGAGTAGTCAGGGAAAGGGAAGAGGGAGAGAGAGCAGGTGAGGTCAGAGTAGGAGAGGTGACCCTGTCCCAGCGTATTCTCCAGGGCCTCAATGGCCATAGCATGTAGAAAAAGGGGAGCCACAGAAGGATCTGATGACTGCTTGGCTGCTGAGAGGAGGCCAGGTCATCATCGGGGAAAGTGACTGCTGCAGGGGGGAGTTCGTTTGGTACCTGCCAGCCTTCCCTGGCACACTCACCTTCTTCAGATGGGCCGTGGGCTCAGTGGCAACCCCCAGGACGCTCCACCTTGCAATCTTTTGCAGCCTGGTCTCAGGATGCTGAGAATGAAGAGCCCAGGGAGAGGTTCTCAGCCAATGACACATGGGGTAGAAGACAAGCACCCTGAGCCAAGGTGGGCCAATCCCAAAGTGTGCTCTATAATGTGCTCCCAGGTGTCCCCACAGGCCTGCACCCATTGCCCAGCACAGTCACCCACTAAGCTGGGTGGAATCCTTAAGTCTTCTCTTCCATAACTACTTCAGAGGCCACCTCCCAAAGAAAGGACTTGCCTTGCAGCCTGTGTGTCGGGTGGACTCCCTGTTGGAAGGTTGGCAATGCAAATACTAAGGACCCATCAGATTCTGGTGATGCTGAGAGGACTTTGCAAGGCACCTGTCCCCACCACATGGGTGCTCAGTTGCAGTCTCAAGTATGGTTCTGCCTCCTGGAGACCAAGAGGCAGGACTGCAGCCTGTCCACAGGCTCAGGTCCTGCCAGGAGGAGGAGCTGAGGTTTGGGGACTTAATGAGGTCCCTGGCAGAATCACATCGGGCTGAAAATGACAAACGAACAGCATTACAGACTGGTCCCACAATTACTATCAGTTGGCTGTAATATAAATATGCAAATTCCCTAGGCTTGAACTTTAACACCCTCTGTAGAGACCATTCATCTCTTTAAAGTATTAATTTAAGTTGTAAAAGGGCCCATACATCACAGCGTGTCATTTTGAAAACAAATATTAATCAATTTTACCCTCGGAATTGCTATGGAGGAGGTGGCCCTGCTCCTGTGAGCGAGGAGGCTGTGGGAGAGATTTACATATTCATCCCAGCTTAAGGAAGCTGTGATAATGCAGGTACAAGGACCACAGCCTCAGACCCTTATCTGCGGCCAGCTTCAGCATCCAGCTGCTGAGGCTTCTGCTGTCCCCATGACCTTGAGCCCAGATTGTGGACTTGGGAGGCGGCCCAGCTTCCTTTCTGGAAAGTCAGAAGTCTTGGAAAAGGCTGCACTTGCCCTCCCCAAACCCACCTAGCTGGGCTGAGTCTCCTTTTTCCAGAACCGGCAGGTTCTGAAAGGAAGGTTCCAGGGCTGGGAAGCCCACAGGTGGGTTCCTTCTGAGGACTGAGGGTTTGGACATCATATAGCTCAGGCTTCCAAACCTAATCATTGGCACAGAGTGATTACACTGCTCTGCACCTCAGCTATATAACCTGAGAAACAACCGTATTTTCAAGACATCAACTCATGGTTATTGTCAGGTGGAGTAACTGTGAAACACCCGGTGCAGGAAAGGCTGTGGAGGGAGTGCTGGGATTGCACTGTGGACAAGTGTAATTATGTTTATCATCTTCAATTACTCCCCTCCTCACCAGCCCCTCCTTTTACCTCTTCGTGAAGATGATTGGCGCGGGATCTTCTGCTCCCATGCTGCCAACTGCCCCACCTACTAGAACCTGCTTCCTACTGTCCATCAAGGTCCCCTTCTCATGAAATACACATTTGGGTGAAAGGTTAATAACCCTCATTCTACAAGACTGGACCACCTGGGCTTCCCCCGGGGAAAGGAGGGTGCCCCCATCTGAGACAGCAGCCTTTAAGTGTCTCTAAATCCAGGCTTGTAGGAAAGCATTGCTCCTAGGGAGCTGCAGGAGACCCTCCTTCCTTCACAGAGAGATGTGACCCAGACAGTCCTCCCAGCATCCTCCGAGTCCTCAGCAAGCACACTGTGGCTCACCTTGACCCTGAAGCAGGAAGGACCTTCCTTACTCTGCTCACCTGTAAGCTTGGGTATTCCCTGATAGACTCATGCACACAGCTGAAAGGCCCCAGGGGATGGTTCTGCGGGCCATTGAGTGTCACTCGCCACTTCCTGGCATGTCAGTCAGCCACTGAGGCAACTGCAGATCCTTGCTACAAACAACAGTGAGAGCACCACATTTCTCCATGCCAGGGTGAGGAAAACTCGTCCTTCACTTCTAAGCCTGGGCAGATTCGGGAACACTCAGCAGTGCAGCTGCAAAGCCCCACCTCATGGGACTGTCCAAGTCACAGGAAGTGCGTACACATGTGCATGCTGAACCTCAAGCTACATGTGAGTATGCACAGTGTAGACTGCAGCATATGTAAGTATGTGCCCTGCACAGCATGTGGGATCTTTAACATATCTGTGTGCTGAATCCCGTTTACACACATGTACTGAGTAGCATGTGTTGAACCTTACATACATGTACTCACACATTATGTTGGCCTATAAGAAAATGTGCAAAAAATTGCAGTGGTAATAACAGGAAATGAGCAGTCATGACTAGAGAGAAAGAAATCTTTCTTCAAAACACCCTATGTTCAACTTTTTAAATAAGTGTTATTATTTTTATTTTGCATATGAGTGTTCTGCCTGCAAACATGTAAGTGCACCACATGTGTGCAGTGCCTGTGGAGGCCAGAAAGTGTCATTGGATCCCCTGGGACTAGAGTTACTGATGGTTATCAGCCACCACGTGGGTGCTGGGAACCAAACCTTAGTCCTCTAGAAGAGCAGCCAGTGCAAGTGTTCTTAACGGCTAAGCCATCTCTCCAGTCCCCTACATTCAGATTTTCAGTTCATCAAACATTCATCTCACAAATGTTTATTAAAGAGCTAATAAGTTTCAGGCAAATGTGCAATCAAGAGGCTAAGGGGCTGAGCTGGGGTGGCGGGGAGCAGACAGCTCTCCTTTCTGCGCGGTCTGGCAAGCCTAAGGCAGTAAAAGACTGTGATGGAAGGCAGTGGGGGGAAGCACGAGCCCAACTTCTCTACTTCTACCTCAATTAGTAATTGACATGGTTATTCCTTGGTACTCAAGGAAAACCTATAGGTTTGGAGCACATGGTAACAGAAGTGGGACGTTCCAGGAAACAAGTGTGTTTTTGAAGGTAGTACAAACTTATTTCTAAAGAGAACATTGAAATGAGTTGGTCTTTATAGGAAACCTGTCTTGGCATAAGCCATATTTCCCATGCAGGCCAGAATCTCCTCTCAGGAGATCTTTAGTTTCCTGGAAGTCAGTTACCGAATCAGCTCAATAGCAAAGACAACTTTGGAAAAGTTGTCCACTGTGCTTCCACGTCCTCACCGATAAACAGGATAGGACTGGCCTGACCATGTCCTAACAATGGACTGGTGTGGGACACTCAAGGCCGTGGTCTGTATTAATTGCCATCATCGTAATGAAACAGAGCCAGGAGACATTTTATTTTACCAACAAAGTGCTTTCTTTTTTCACAAAATCAGTGTCAGTGCTAGAAATGAAGATAGTTGACATAAAAATTCTGAAGTCCAATTGCTCGTTTGAGTGCGGGCGATTGGTGTGCCCCCTGCACAGAGGTGTGAGCCTCCAGCCAGCTGTGGTCACTGTCCAGCCCCCCTCAATCACTCCCACTGCTGGCCCAATGTGAACCGCATTATAACTCTGACTTCCTGCTGGCTCCTCCCAATAAACACATTGGAAACTGAGGCAAGCCTGCCATAGCAGGGCCCCAGCACCCAAGTGTCCCCTATACCTGACCTGGAGCACTTTCTACCCTCTCATGCTAAAATTTGGGGGGTGAGAGCCACAAGACGAGAGGAAAGCTAAAGTCTCAGCTACAGTTTTTCAGACCTCTAAGAGACCCGTCCCTCCCCAACTCAGTGTAAAATTTCCAAAGATGGATGGTGACCCTGGCTTAGGGAGGGGTGGTGGCTGTGAAGGAACACTCAAAGGTCTGATGTTCCATGTTTGCATCCATTCCTCATTCTTTTACATTTAGCACATTACCAGTATTAAGGCAAAGTAGATGCATTTGACAGTCACCTAAGGGAACTCAGCTGCTGCCATAAAACCAATGAAGTTATGACAGCGAGCCCGGGAGGAGTCAGATCTGAGTAAAACCTGTCAGGCTGCTGACAAATGATGATAAAGTGATCGCTCATGCCAGCGCTGGATGGAAATTGACAAGGTGAGCCTTCCCGCCTAATGAACAGCTCCAACCCTTGCTCCCCATGAAATGCACAGCAAGTTTAATCTCAATGAACATCAGAATAAATTTGCTCCCACATTTAAAGAGAGTGAGCCCACGAGGGTAGAAGCTGTGGTCTCCAAAGAAGGGGTCCAGTGTGCAGTGTGGGGGTGTGCTGGGGAATGCCCCATATGTGGTATCCTGAGTGCACCTGCTGGAAAACACCTCTGCTGCCTACCTGATCAGCCCTCAAAACAGAAACTGAGGCTCAGATGGCATCTACGTCACACAGCCCAAACCTTTCAGAGACCAACTCTTATTAAATGTACCAGGCTCTGGATTCTTATAAAGTAACGCCAGTTACAGAACAATACCAGCCTGCCAGACAAGACACGTTAGAGGAACAAGGCGGGTGGTGTGGGGGTGGGGGAAAGACCCCCCCAGCAACCCTTGGAATACAATGCACCAGCTGCACATTAATAAATATGTAATGTTTGATTAGAAATATGTATAGTATTTTTCCTCCCCAAATGCCGGCTGGCCCTCAGGCGGAAGACGGGATCTGGCCCACACTGACGGGTTTGAAAATACAAACTCAAATGTTTTCCTGTCCCAGCTGTTTCCCATTGTTGCTGTTTATCAGCTTGAAGGATGAACAGTGGGATAAAAAAACACGCTCGCATTTCAAATGTGCCAGTCAGTCACGCCATTGTTCAAAGAAGAAAGCTTAATTGTCTGTGCTGGCAAACTTCTCTTTGGTGAATGTCCAGGTTTTAAGAACAGCTATTCAGCTGTGCAATTTGTTTAATACATGCAGAGAAAAGCATATAAAATCACACGTTTTTCTGGGGGAAAAAATTAAATAAGGGGAAAAGAGGAATTTGGGGAGGAAATAGGAGTCACATATTGAAGTTCTCCGACTTGCCCCCACCAGCACCAGACTCTGTGTCCTCTACTGAGCCAGTTTGGGACCCTCACAAGCATCCACCATGAATGAACTCAGTGCAAACAAACTGCATCACCTCCTGAGCAGACATAGCCCAGGCAGCAGGAACTGCAGACAGTATCTCTCAAACTCAAAACACTGCTCCCCTGGCAAGACAAGACACGCCTATTTTTATTTGAATACCCCCTGCTTTCTAGGAGCAAAACAGACAGCCAGCAGTACATTGCTGGGGACTATTGGGGAAAGTTGGTTCTGGAAGTTTATTCTGTCAAACAAAATTTCCTCTGGGTAAGGCTTTATATGCCCAAGGTGGACTGCTCACCTACCAAAATAGGCACTCAAGACCAAGTTTGAGCACCCCGACCAGCTTCCCCCTAACACCAAGGACAAGTGGCACCCATGTAGTGAAGTTACCCATTCCCTCCAGAGAGTGCCAGACATGCAATTGACACGGGGCATTGCCTTCTGCTTGTGGTAGAGTGCTCTCTGCTGGCCCTACAGGGGTGTCTGGCTTCACCTGGTTTCCATGTGGAAGCCAGAGCTTGGGGACAGGAACGGTCTAGAACAACAATAGGAAGACCACCTTGTTCCTGACTCATGTCTGAGAAACTGCCTCAAATTATGTGATGACCGCTACTGGATCTTTGTGTGTTGGAAGAAGGGCAAGAAATGGGGCCAAGAGAATACCAAAGTTTGGGGGGGAAGCACCCCAAGGTGACAGAAGCGGTGGCCTCGTGATTTAACAGTGTTGCCCATGACGATCTCTCTGCCTAGATTTCACCTCTATAGTGTTTTCCTTTAACTATAAAGAAGCGAAGCGGCTGGAAGCACCACGCCCTGTGCACAACAGTCCACCCCCAAGCGTTCAGCATTCTCCCGTCCGTGTCATTCACAGCGGATTGCCCACGTACCCCACCCCCAGGTCAATGTCATCCTTCCCTGTGCTCTAGGGAAGATGAGCAGCTTGGGAGGTGAATATTTGTGTGGCATCCACAGCTTCCGAGTGATGGTGTGCCAGCTCCATCCAGACCCCACATCACTGAAGCCCTGTGAAGCTCCATGTGCATAAGCCTGCCCAGCACCTCCTGAGCTTCTCTAGCTTCTAAACAGGCACTGTACGTGTGCTCAAGCCTAGCAGCCTCAGTGGAACACATCTGCCCTGAGGACTGGCCTCAGGGGGACCTGGAAGCCCATCTTCCCAGCCTGCTCCACAACCCCCACCCTACCCCTTTCAGGACCCTCTACGCTTCAGCTCTTCCTCCTTCCTCGTGACAGCACAGAGAATGCCTGTGAAGGTTAATCCTAGGGGGTCAACCTGGCTGGATTGAGGGTTACCTAGAGTTTCAACTGTGTCCATAAAGTCATTCCCAAAAGATATTGGCATGAGAATCTGGGTGGACTAGGTGGGAAGGATCCATCCACAGCATGGCAGACACAGCCCAATTGTCAAGGGGTAAAGAGAACAGATTCCTAAGGCTTTCTTCTCCAAGAGCTGGGACAGACACTTCTGCTGCCTTGGATATCAGGTTTCTGGGCTTTGGGCCTTGGGGCTCCAGGATGTACACCGGTACCCCCTCCATGCACCCTTGTTTCTCACACTTTCGAAGACACACAGAGTCAGACAGGCGGTTTCTCTGGTTCTGAGATGTCAGACGTGCACTAAGCTATACACCTGAATCTCTGGGTCTCCGGCTGGTGGGTGGCCTGTTGTGGGACTTCTCAGCGGCTATAATCCCATGAGCCTATTCTGCCAAGCATCTTTTCTCATCCTTCAGTACACAATGTCCTTATTGGTTACGTCTCCAGAGATCCCTGACTAATACAACACAGAAGGGGCACATGGAAGCAGTTGCCTTCTACCATTAAACCTGCAAAACCATCTATATCTATGCCTGTCCTGACCTGTCCTGCCTATCTAAAGCCAGCCTCACCCCCTGGCCTTAAACCAAACTCCTCATGCTCCCCAACACGTATACTGACTCAGTTGTCATCACTTTCCTGCACCTTCAATTTCTCCCATCCCTGCTAGCTGCTGCATCTCCGTGGAAGTATACTTTATACCCAAGAAGGTTAACATGCAAGCTAATTGGATCAGGAAGGCAACCGAGGCATGACCATCTATCAGTACAACTCCACATCCCTGTAAGGGATGAAAAAGCATGTTTGAAAAAGCAAAAATGGATGCATAACCACATTGGGTAACCAGCAACCTCCTTGTCCACAGTTTTTGGAAGACAAGAAACACATGGAGTTGGATTGGCAGGATAGAAGGAGGCCACAGCCAAGCCATCACAATCAGATACTGAGGAAATAGAGAAAATTTAAAGTAGCCCTGTGTTCAGACTAAACAAACACAAAGGTCAGTGAGTAGAGCCATCGGCAGAGAAATCAATAAATAACATGTGCAGATTACTTTCAACTGGAACCAGCAAAGCTGACACCTGCCCCGTACACAAACAATAGGCTTGGATAGCATCAAACCCCAAGTCAACCCCCAAGGATTGCACCCTAGAGGAAGTGGACCCTGCCCCTGCAGTTCATTTTAACCACTGGTTCATCACAGGGGAGTCCAGGCAGCCCTGCTCTAGAGCAAGTAAGTGATAGAAACATTTCTTCTCGTCTCAGGCTGAAGAATCCTATCATGATGTAAGTACAGTCCCAGAAAGCCTCTAGACTCATTCACAATGAAAATCAAACAAAAATACATAAAAGGAAGAAACCTACCAAGAAATGTTCAGGACCTAAGTGAAGAAAACCATAAAACTTGACTGAGGGCCATAAAGAAGACCCAGAGTAAATGGAAAGTATAACCATAGACCTGGATGGAAAGACTCAGTATTGTAAAGATGTCAAATGCCCTTGAATTCAGCTGTAAATTCAGTATCATTCCAGTCACTACCCCTTCAGATTTTTCTGTGGAACTGGACATGTTGATACTAAAATTCACTTGAAGGAGAAAATGAATGAGACAGACAAGAATTTGTAAAGGAAGAGAATTATTTGTACACCTGGTGTAGCGGATATTAAAACAGAATATAAGGTGTTTAAATGAGCAGGAAGCTGGATAGAAAGTGCAGACTTGAAAGCAGATGTAGAGAAGGAGAGCAAGGGAACAATGTGGCTTTCAGTATGAGATACAACAGGTAACTTTCCATTCAGAACAAAGAAAATGTCAGAACCCTAGCAGTTAAGAACACTGACTGTTCTTGCAGAAGACCAGGGTTCGAATCCCAGCACCCACATAGCAGCTAACAACTGTCTGTTACTCCAGTTCCAGGGGTTCCAACAGCCTCTTCTGTCCTCCGTGGGCATTGCATGACACAGGTGCACTCACATACATGCAGGCGTAACACTCATACACATAAAATAAAAATAATAAAATATTTTTTTTTAGTGATGGATTAAGAAGCTGAGTCTGGCTGGGTGAGGTGGCGCGCGCCTTTAGTCTCAGCACCTGGGAGGCAGAGGCAGGCGGATCTCTGTGAGTTTGAGGCCAGCCTGGTCTACATAGCGAGTTCCAGGCCAGCTGGAGCTACAGGGAGACCCTGTCTCAAAAAGACCAAAAAAGAAAAGAAAAAAAGAAGCTGTCTATTTAAAAAGAATGAAATTGTGTAAATGGATGGAACTGGAAACAATCACCCGAGTGAGGGAACCCAGACCTAGAAAGACAAATATCATATGTTCTTGCTCATAACTGGATGCTAGCTTTGAATTCTTAAATGTGCGTGTTTCAGTTGGAAAATACAGAGAGGCCAGGAAATTAATAAATGGCCATGGTTGGAGGCTTCATGGGTAGAATGCAGTGATACGAAGGGGGAAAGGAGAATAATAGAGTGGCAAGGGTTAAATGGGTGAGGAATGGAAGAACAGGGCAGAGGAGGGAATATGAGGAGGGTTAACTAACTCTAAAGGTCTTTAGAAAAAGCCATATGGAAACCTACCACTAGAGAAGCTTCACACACACACACACACACACACACACACACACACACGCACATAGAGAGAGAGACAGAGACAGAGACAGAGAGACAGAGACAGAGAGAGAGACAGAGAGACTAAAAGCAGTCATATTATAAAAGGGGACTTGCCCCTACTAGGCACCATAAGCTAGCAAAGTAAAAGCTCAATGCCGCCGAGCATGGTGGCGCACACCTTTAATCCCAGCACTTGGGAGGCAGAGGCGGGGAGATCTCTGTGAGTTCAAGGCCAGCCTGGTCTACATAGTGAGTCCAAAGACCCTCAAATAATACTGGTCATTGCTCCTGATCTTGGTTACCCATCAGAACTTGATGATAAAGCCCTACTGCTGAAGACACTGGATACACAAGCTGCAGAACAAACAAGGAATTAACAAGGAGACCCACAACTGGCCAACTGCTTCAGACTGCTTATCCACGAATAGGACAACTATATCAAACCTCTGCCTCCTAAGGCTCAGGGACCATTGAGGAAGAGGGACCAGAAAGACTACAAGAGCTGGGGTGGTGGATGACCATAAGGAGGCTGTTTTCCAGACAGCTCACCAGTTACTCATATGAACTCACAGCAAAGGTGACATCATGCACACATATCATGTAAGCTCAAGCCAGACAAAATCCCAGCATAGACATGGGAACTGGGTAGGAAACCCCAACCCTACCTGAGGAATTATTGGCAACTGATTACTGCTGGGAGGGGGAGAGTCAGTCCCATTTAAGGATGATGCTCTCAGTAGGTTGACCAGGCTCCAGTGGATAGACCCATACCAAAGAGCATTTGGGAACACAAATTTGCCTCTATAGGCCTTCACACACACACACACACACGTATGATAGAGTACGTGAAATCAGGCAGGGGTAGTAAGGAGAGGTACAGAGGAGAGGATATCTAAATACAGTCAAAATATGCTGTATGAAATTCACAAAATTCAATTAATAAAAAGAAGCTAAGTCTGAAAGGCAAACCTGGAAAAATACTAGAAGAAAACACTGAACATGGGAAATCAAAGGTGCAATTTTGAAATCATGTAAAAATTAAGTAAAATAGCTCTTCAATATTTTTTTAGCTAAAACTAAGTAGGCCAGTGAACTGAAATTTATATTGTATAACACCAACATCTTCAGGTGGTGAAAAAAAGGGAATCAATTCATCCTTATTGTGTGACCAAGTTGCTCTTCCCCCATCACATATTCCTATAGCATATCTGTTGACTAGCTCATAGTATCTCTAATAGGAACTGGTCTTATGATTTAAAACATTTCTAAGGAGCCAGACATGTTGGTACAGGTCTTTAACCCCAGCACTCAGGAGGCAGTGGAAGGCAGATCTCTGTAAGATCAAGGCTACCCTGGTCTACAGAATTAGTTCAGGACAGCTTGGTCTACAGGGAGACCCTGTCTCAAAAAAAGATAGAGAGATGATAGATAGATGAGAGAGAGAGAGAGATGATTGATAGATTAGATAGATAGATAGATAGATAGATAGATAGATAGATAGACAGATAGTAGATAGATGGATGGATGGATGGCTTAGATGATTGATAGAGATAGATGATTGATAGATAGATGATAGATGATTGATAGATGATAGAGATAGATAGATGATTGATAGACAGATGATAGATAGATGATTGATAGATGATAGAGATAGATGATTGATAGATGATAGATAGATGATAGATGATAGATAGGTAGATGATGATGATGATGATGAAGATAGATAGATAGATAGATAGATAGATAGATAGATAGATAGATAGATAGATGATAAACTTTTAATAACAAAATCCTAGCATAGTAGTCAGGTGCTAAAATGTACTCACGTACAGACACTTCTCAAAATCAGTGATGCTAGGCTGCAGGAGAGAGGGGATGCAGCTATTTTGAAGACCAAAGACGATTGTGAGCACTGGTACTTTTGGAGTGCACAGTATATAAAGCATCAGAAATGTTGCTGAGAAAAACCTTCACTATCATTACAGATGTATAGCTGTGCTGAACACATACCTAGGTCTGAACACGGACCTACTACCTACCACCTCATGCAGAAATACATCTGAATCATGCTAGCTTTGAATTATGCTGGCTCCTCTCCCAGATACCTGTCTGGAAAGCAGCTGAGAGAGTTAGGCACGTGATACGCCCAGCTTCCCCCTTCTCTGGAACATTGCAGTCAGCTGATGAGTGGCACTTTGGCCCAGAAGTTAATCCCCAACACAGCAAGGGCAGCATATGGTCAATGACTGACTGATCAAAGGATACAAAAGACCCTACTCACTATGCAAGAAACAGCTGTAGTACAATTTATGTCTCAGAAGTCCTTCCCACAAAGCACCGTCCTGAGCACAGCTGGGCTTGTTTGGTTTACCCGTGCTCTACTCTCTCCTTTTATTCTGTTTCATTTCTTCCTTTACACAGTTTATTTCTGAAGATAACTTCATTGATCAGTCACACACTTCCCAAATCCTTGTCTCAGGCTCTGCTCCAAGGAAACCTGTACCTGTATCATTTGTGTGGGAGTTGTCCAAGCAAACAGATAAGCTGGGTGGGATTCTGGAGTTGCTAAGTGGCAAGGATTTGTACAGTGTCATGCAATAGCGCTGTGTCTGATAAGAATTCCACCTGGGCCATGCCTGGGGCAAGGAGAACAGGTGGGAGGTGTGTACTGTTTTTTGAAGCTTCAATGAGTAAGAGTCATATGAAAAAAAGGTTCTTGTAAATACTAGAATTGGATGTCCACTGACAAACACCATCAGTGCTCTAAAACAAGGGAAATACAGGTGCAGGGTCACCAGTCATGAGGAGCTGTGAAGATGAGCATCCAAGAACCAGGGTGGTTAGTCATGATTGTCCACTCCATGGCATGGAGAAGCACATAGGGGTAAGTAAAGCACACTTTTTGATGTCCCTGTGAGAGTGTTTGCAGAGATAATTAGATCATTCCGACTCTAACCTAAAGAATGACTTATCCCACTGGTGGAGTCAAAATCTCAGTGGACCTTTGGGGAGGTAGAACTGTGGAACATTGGGCCTGACTGGAGAAGTAGGTCACTGAGGGCATTTGCTTTGGGCTTTGTTTACCCTGGCCTCTTCCTAATACTCTTCTAGCATGAGGAGCAGCCTCCTCCTCTACATGCTCCACTGCCATGATGCTATACCTTACTGTGGGCCCAGACACAACCCTGAAACTGTGAGCTCAAATAAATAATTCACTTTAAGTAGTTCCATGCAGTATTTTGTCACGGCAAAGAGAAAAGTAGCACAATTTCCTTGCAGTTACAGAGGCTCTCATCTTCCTCTCCATGGCCCCCTACTGTGAACCTGGGATCACGGTTTCCTCCTGTAAGCTGGGTTGCAATCCTCTCGGAAGAATCAGAGTTGTGGTCTCCTCCTGTGAGCTGGAGCCATGGTCCCCTCCTGTGAGCTGGAGCTATGGTCCCATCCTGGGAAATGGAGTGATGGTATCCTCACATAAACCTGCAGCTGTGATCCCCTCTCATGGGTTGGAGCTATGGTCCCCTCACATGAGCCTGGAGCTTTGGTTCCCTACCCTAAGCCAGAGTTCCAAATTCCTCTGGTGGTGGGCTGATGGTGGAGCAGAGTGGAGGACGGAGGACTTCCTGGTGCTGGACAGCGCTTTCAATCTTCTCTGAGTGACTACATTCCCTACAGCTTCCTGCCCTGAGGTTCCAGGTTGTACATGGCAGAAGCTTTTCCTCTTATGCTGAGGACAGGGGAAGTCTCTGTCATTTGCAAATTCTGGTGTTTGGAGGAATGATTCTCTAGAATGGACCTCCCACCTTCCCTGAGGACCAGCCATGGCACTCAGTCCACACATGGTCCTGGGTATCCAGGCCTTGATGTTGGACCTGCCCCATTACCAAGTACCAAGTGGTTCTCCATTATTTTTCTCTTACTCTTCTGTAACCCCAGTATACCTTCCCCTGTACCCTGACTGAATTTCTAGAGTTAAAAAGCATAGTCTGGTGCTGGGCATGGTGGCACACACCTTTAGTCCCAGCACTTGGGAGGCAGAGGCAGGGGATCTCTGTAAGTTCAAGGCCAGCCTGATCGACATAGCAAGTTCCAGGCCAACTGGGGCTACAAGGAAACCTTGTATCAAAAAAAAAACAACCAAAAACATAATGTTAAAAAAAAAAGCACTTCAATAACTGATAGAGTTCTCAAACTAAAAATATGTAATGAGATCTTAAAACATAAATTCACAATTCTATATGTCTATTATAATTTTTTAATATTATTTACTAACAAAAATGTTCTACCAAGCTTCAACAATAATGTGAAATTTTCCACTGTTCCTATAATGTGAGTTTGCCATTCACTTCCAACCTATACAAAGTCTTTCAATGTAATCATGTTACTTCTTAGAGAAAGCAATGCTAATAAAATATTTTTAATTAAAAAAGATGTAGATGACTAATACTTATTTAACAAGATAATTTTTCATACAGAATGAAAAAAAGTTACAGAAATTTGATTCATAGTTGAAAACATTCTCATAAAGAAGACTTCCCCGGGAGGCCTTTCTGGTGAGCGCATAAGGAAGAAGCACTCACATCTTCAGAAAAGAGGACGTGGTGCTTTTCAAGTCACTTTGAAGCTAAAATTATACTGACATGAAGACCATACATAGAACCTGGCTGGGGACGGAACTCAGCAGCAAATAATCGCTTACTGTATGCTCAGCATGATAAAAACCACACAGTAGACAAAAATACTACAAGAGGTGTCCAAGATTGTGGACAGTACTCAGGCACAGTCTGCCAGAGTCTCAGAGTCTTTAGGGAAAGCTGAGAAACAGCTATGAGACATGCTAAACATCTGGAGAAGGGCCATACATACATAGGGCAACAGCAGTAAGGGCAGGAGAAGCCAGGGAAATTCCTCTCCCTTTGTCGCTGGATGCTCAGCCTTGGCAACCAACAGAGCCGAGCAACACACCATTTCAAAGAGCTTTGTGCTGCCGTAGTGACTCACCAGCCTGGAACCCTCTGTGAACCACACTCAAAAGCCATGTCAAATGTCACCAGGACTTCACACTGAAGCTTCACAAACAGAATACTGCAAGGCTGAGGGAAAGAAACGGAATCAGATCTACGCAGCATTAAGAGAGCCGAAAACCCGTGGGAACCAAAGCGTACTGGGGAACTTCCACAGACTCCAAGTAGCACGTGGTACCGTGTGTTAGTATATTGGCTATTGCAAGAATAAGTGGAAACAAAAAGTAAAGAAAAAGGAGAAGAAGGGGAGGAGGAGCAGGAGGGGAGGAGGAGGAAGAAAGAAGAGGAGGAAGGAGGAAAAGGAAGAGAGGAGGGGGAGAAACATAAGAAGAGCCACTGACCATGGAGGAACCCAGAGGTGTGACAAGCACCTAACACTGCCCAGGGACCAGGACAGCATCAGTAATCCAATCATGCAAAGGAAGACTCAGAGGGGAGAATGGGACAGCCCATCACACAGGAACTCCCAGTCACCAGACAGGCTTCCAGGAGCCAAGGAAAGAACATGAGAGACTCCAGACAGAACCCAGCAATCAGGCCAGTCTGTTTGCACATCCTAGATCTCCACCCAACTCTCTCCCTTTACATCTGTCCCTTCCTTATTTAATACCCAACGTCAGGTGACTCGTCAGCTCCACTCCGTCCTTGCCCTGTATCATCTTTTACCCCCTCCTTGCTCTTTCCTTTTTTTTCTTTTCCATTGAGCATATTCTGATCTGGTTTGCAGGGTCTCTGTGCTCAGCTTCCTGAGAGATGAGACTGTTGTACATTATCTGATAATATATATTTGCCTCTCTCTTTTCAGTCTACTTTTAGCCAGAATTCTCCCATCTCCTCTGCTCCTTTGCCCCTGCAGTTTCCTCTTCTCTTTGCGACCCTTCCTCTGCTTTCTTTCTATCATCCAATACTAATCATTGGTCTTACTGTGATTTTTTTCTTTCCACTCAGATTCACAATAATCAATATACTAATACACACAATACCACAGTGTCCCTTTATTCCCTAAGATGATTGGTGCTTAAGGGGTGATTGTTTTCTCACTACCTATTACCCTGTCTTCATAGTGGGTCTCCTGCTGGATAGTCACTACTGCTACAGACAGTATTCCACCCTTAGGGGTGGAGTGGGGTATAGCCTGGTGCCCTGAGCACCAGTTTAGTAGAAGTAAAACAACATTTCAACCCTACTACAACTTAGCTCTTCTGAACATTAAAACATTCATACTGAAAGAAGGGTGGCTTAATTTTTAAAAATTCAGTTATTGATACAACTTTTTAAAAATTAATTTTCTTATTGAATTTTTGCAAATTTCACACAATATATTTTGATCATGTTTAGATTCCCCCATCTGCACCCCTTACCAACCTCTGCAAATTTCTGTACTCCAATATATATACACATATATAGTTATGTTATATTATTAAAGTCTATAGACTCTAATTTGTGTCCCCAAATGTCCTTTAATGTGGGTCCCTGCACTGGAACCTGGTTAATCTACAAAGAATCCCATTCTTGAAGGAGATTGTCTCTCCCCCTCCCAGCAGCCATCACTTGTCAAAAGTTCCTTTAGGTTGGGTTGGGGCTTCTTACCCACTCCCCCATGTTTATGTTGAGATTTTTGTCTGGTTTGATCTTACATGGGACATGCTGTCACCATTGCTGAGTTCATCTGCGTAACTGTCCAGCTGTCTAGAAAACTGTTTCCTTATGGTCATCTACCACCTCTGGCTCTTACAATCTTTCTGACTCCTTTTTCTTAACGATTCCTGAGCCTTGGGAGGCAGAAGTTTGATGTAGGGATCTTATTCAGGGATAAGCACTTGCAGCCTCTTATTCTCTGTACAATGGCCAATTGTGGTTTTCTGTATAAATCACCATCTGCTATATAAGGAAGCTTCTCTGATGAGAATTGAAAGATGCATTAATCAAGACAGATCTGGGCTGATACAACTCTTTTTTTAAAAATTTCATTTATTATTTTTATTTTATGTGTATGTGTATATTGCCAGCATGTAGGTAAGTGCATCAGTGTCATATAATGCCTGCAGAGGTCAGAAGAGGCTGTCAGGTCCCCTGGGACTGGAGTTACGGACAGTTGTTAGCTGCCATGTAAGTACTGGGATTTGAACCCAGGTCTTCTGCAAGAACAACCAGTGTTCTTAACTGCTGAGCCATCTCTCCAGCCCCTGATACAACTCTTGATGTTCAAATCCCACAGCAAAACCACAAGTAGCATGAAATGAAAAATTCAGTAATTCGAATAAATAGCCCAGTGGAAAATCTCATGAATAGAATGGATCATAGGGAGGACAAGATATCAGGACTTGAAGACAAGGTACAGGAACTGGAACATTCAGTCAAAGATAATAACTTTTAAATATACAAAAGGAATGTGCAAGATCTTTGGGATATCACAAAAAGACTGAATCTATGAATTATGGACATGGAAGAATTCCATGCCAAAGGCACAGAAAATGTTTTCAATATAATCATAACAGAAAATTTCCCAAATCTAAGGACAGGGAGGCCCAACCAGGTACAAGAGGCATCAAATAGACAGGACAAGAAAAGAAACTCCCCATACCATATTATAGTTAAAATGCTAAATACACAAATCAAAGAGAGTGTACTGAAAGCTTCAAGAAACACCAAATCACATATAAAAGCAGCCCCCTCAAAATAACAGCTGACTTCTCAACAGAAATGTTAAAAGTCAGAGGAGCTTAGAATAATATATTTCAAGTTCTGAAAGACCACAGATGCCAAACCAGACTATTATACCCAGGAAAACTATCTGCCATAAAAGATAAAGAAAGAAAAACATTCTGTGATAAAAGCAGGCTAAAGGAATTCATAACCACTGACTCAGGTCTACAGAGGAAACTAGAAGAAAATGACAAATTAATCCAAGAAGCTTCAGGTGAAATATAAAGGATATTAGAACAACAGTTAAGTAAATGAGGGTTAGGAAAGTAGCAAACATTGCAAAAGTCAACAAAATGACAGGAATTAATACATACCTTTCTGTAATAACTCTAAATAGTAATTATTTTAATTCCCAATTAAAATACTTAGGATGTATCTATTTGCTGCCTCCAAAAACACACCTAGCCATCAAAGATAGATAGACATTACCTCGGAGTGAAAGGATAGAGAAAGGTAGTCCAAGTAAATGGAACCTAGAAACAAGTGAACATTTCTAGTCTAATATTTGACAAAATAGACTTCAAAACAAAATGAATCAGAAAAAATTTAGAAGGTTACTTCATGCTGATTAAAGGAACAAGTCATCAGAGCTGGAGAGATGGTTCAGCAGTTAAGAGCAGTGGCTACTTTTGCAGGGGACCTGGGTTCAGTTCCCAGGACCCATATGGAGGCTAACAACTAACCATCCATAACTCCAGTTCCAGGAAATTCAATGCCATCTTCTGACCTCTGTGGGCATTGCACAACATGAGTGCACTTACATACACAAGCAATATACTTATACACATAGAAATAAAAATAATAAAATATAAAAAAGGAACAATCCATCAAGAGAGCATTGCAGTTCTAAACATATACATATTGAATACAATGAAAGCAGTCCTAAGAGGTAAGTTCATAGCTGTAAGTGTCAATGTTAAAAAGGTAGAAAGCCTTCAAATAAATAATGATGATGCACTCTAAGGGCTTAGAAAATGAGAACAAGCCAAACTCAAAAGGAACAGACATAGAGAAATAACTTTAAATCAGGAATGAAATTAATGAAATAGAAATTAAAAGCAAAACAACACAAAGAATCAACAAAACAAAGAATTGGTTCTTTGAAAAGATAAACAGGAACAATAAACTCTTAGCCAAACTAACCAAAAGAATGAAACAGAAGACCTAAATCAGCAAAACTGGGGATGAAAAGGGACATATTAAAACAGGTACCAATGAAATTCAGAACCTAAAAATCTACATGCCACTAAGTTGGAGACTCTAAAAGAAATGGATTTATTGTACTATGCATATGGCCTACCATAATTAAACCAAATAATTAAGTTAAGCTGATCAATAACTAGCAAAGAGATTAAAGCAATTTTAAAAATCATCCAATTAAAAAGTCCAGGCCTAGATGAAGTCACTGTAGAATTCTCTCAGACCTTTAAAGAAGGTCTAATATCAATCCATTTGAAATTATTTCATAAAACAGGAAGGGAAGGAATGCTTCCTAGTTTTAAAAAAATAATTGAGAGAGGGTCTAACTGTGTAGCCTGGCTGGCCTGGAACTTGCTATGTAGATCAGGCTGGCCTCAAACTCTCAGAGATCTGCCTGTCTCTACCTCCAAAGTACTGAGATTAAAGGTGTGCACCACCATGCCTGGCACTAATTCTTTTTTAAAATATTTATTTTTATTTTATGTGTATGAGCACATTGCCTGCATGTATGTTAGTGCACCTGTGTTGTGCAAAGCCCTCAGGGATCAGAAGAGGATATCAGATCCTCTAGAACTGGCATTAGGGATGGTTGTCAGCTACCACATGGGTGCTGAGAATTGAACCTGGGTCCTCTGGAAGAGCAATCAGTATTCTTAACTGCTGAGCCATCTCTCCAGCCCCTCTAATTCTTTTTATAAAGCCAGTGGTACCCAGACACCAAAAGTAGAAAGAAAATTATAGTCAAATCTCCCTAATGAATATGGATATAAAATTTCTCAATAAAATGCTTGCAAACCAAGTTCAAGAACATATCAAAAAGATCATTCACCACTCCAGGGATGCATGAATGGTTCAATATATGTAAATCAAGAATTTTAGTATATCACATAAATAGACATAAATCAAGGACATAAAGCACATGATCATCTCATAGATTCAGAAAAAAAATCTAACATCCTTTCATGCAAAAGACTAGGAATGAGGGGAACATGCCTCAACATAGTAAAAGCTATGTACAGCAAACATATAGTCAACGTCATATTAAATAAAGAAAAACTCAAAGCATTTCCACTAAGCTCAGGACTAAGACAAAGGTTCCCATGCTCTCCACTCCTATTCCATATAGTTAGTGCTTAAAGTTTCAGCTAGAGTAATGACAAAATAAGGAAATGAAGGTGATGTAAGCAGGAAAAGAAGAGACAAAGTGTCCTTATTTACAGATATGATTCTACCGGTAAGAGACCCTAAAGACTCCACCAGAAAATTCTCAGAGCTAAAAAATATTTTTCAGCAAAGTGGCAAAATACAAAATTATCATACAAAAATCAGAGGCCTTCCTGTATACCAATGGTGAACATGCTGAGACAGTAATTAGGGAAGTAATCCCATTTGTTAAAGCCTCAAAAAATAAAATGCCTTGGAACAAACCTACCCAAGGAAATGAAAGGCGGCTACAATGAAAAAGTTAAAACACTGAAGAGGTTGAAGAAGACACTAGAAGGAAAGACCTCCCCTGCTCACGGATTGGAAGAATTAATACTGTGAAAATGGCCATTCTGCCAAAAGCAATCTACAGATCCAACGTTTTCTCCATTAAAACTCCGAAACCATTATTCACAGAAACAGAAAAAATAATTGTAAAATTCATAGAGAAATGCAAAAGACTATGAAGAACCAAAGCCATTCTGAGCAAAACAACAATGTTGGAGGAATCACTAGACCTGATTTCAAGAGCCATGGTAACATTACTACGGGGCCAGAGTAATAAAGACAGTGCGCCACTGGCACCAAAACAAACGTGCATATCAGAACAGAGCCAAGGACTCAGATGCAAGCCCATGCAGCTACACAGTCCCCTGGTTTGTTTTTTACAAAGATGCCAAAAATATACATTGGAGAAAAGACAGTCTTTTGACAAATGATGCTGGGGAAACTGGTTATCTACACATAGAAGAATCAAACTAGGTCTGTATCTCTCACCTGCACACAAAAATCACCTCCAAATGGATCAAAGACCATAAAAGATGTCCAGATACAGGCATAAGTAAAGAATATTTAAATGGGACTCCAGTTGCTCAGAAGTAAGGTGAACAATCAACAAGTGGGACCTCAGGAAGTTGAAAAGCTTCTGTACATCAAAGGAAACAATTAATTGAGTGAATACGCAGCTTACAGAATAAGGGAAAATATTTTCCAGCTCTATAAGTTGACAGAGGATTAATATCCAGAATATAAACTAAAAAAGCTAAACAAGAAAACAATTAATCTAATCCAAAAATGGGATAAGGAACTGAAAAAAGATTTCTCAAAAGAAGAAATACAAATGGAAATAAATACTTTTTAAAAGTTGTTCAATATAGTTAGTCATCAAGGAAATTCAAATTAAAACTACTTTGCGATGATATCTTATGGCTATCATCAAGAAATGGCTTGATTTGATGTCAATGGCTATCGCTGACAACAAATGCTGGTGAGAATCATTTTCCCTATCCACTGTTGGTGGGGGTGTAAACTGGTGCAGCCATTTTGGAAATCAGTGTGGAAGCTTCTCAAAAAGCTAAAAACAGAACTACCATATGAGCTAGCTCTATCACTTCTGGGCATATACCCAAAGACTCAGTATCCCATCACAGAGATATTTGAACATTCATATTTATTACTGCTCAATTCATAATCACAAGGAAATGGAACCAGTTTAGACAACTGACAGATAATGGAAATGTAGTACTTACACAGTGGAATTTTATTCAACCACAAAGAAAAAATAAAATTGTAAAGTGTGCAGGAAAATGGAAGGAATTGAAAATGCTGAGGTAACTCGGGCTCAGATTCAGCACAGGTTCTCTCATATACAGAGCCCGGCTCAAATTTTCATATGTGAGCATTTATGTGAGAGCGACACTAGAAAGACACCCATGACAAGAGAAAAAAAAGGCTTTAAAGGAGGGATGGTAGTAGAAGGCACGAGGTATGAAAGAAGTGGAGGGGGACTATCGAGCAGTGGAACGGTTTACGCACGGAGATGGGAGAAGAGGGCGCAGGGAGGGTCCATCAAAACTGACAGTGTGTGAAAAAGCCACAAAGAAATCTGATACTTGATAAAACACAGCAAAAAATATATTTTTTTAAACAGTCGGAATGGAGGTACCCTGCATAAGTGGATAAAGGTCCCGAAGCAATAGGTCATTAAATGAAAACTCCAGTGCCAGGGGTGGGCTACTTCTCTGAAAATTGTTATTCAGGGAGGCACCTGAGGGTCCCCCAAACAATACGGGTTACTGCCACTGCGGTTGGTAGCCCACCAGAACTAAATGACAAAACCCTACGTGTTGCTGAAAACAGCACATGCTCTGATGGCAGGACATGGAGAAGTCAAGTTGGAACTGGGATGGAAGCTTCCTCTTTGCTGGAAGGTGCTTGCTGGTTGCTGAGGATGTCAACTGACTCAGCTGTAGGCCTTGCATTCTTCAACAATACTGACCAGCCAGGCATGATGTACTCAAAACAGCAGCAAGTCTGTTACAGGATAGCAAACCACTGTCTGATTAAATTTTAGCCCACTCCACAGGAAGGAATTCACTTCTGATACTGTAAACCCAATCAAAAGCCTGTAGCTGGGGAGGTCAGAGATCCTAGCGGGGAGGCTACTGCTGTTGTTTTGCTAAATGAACCTGATGCACCTGTCAAATTGCTTTCTAGTAACTATGTTTATGCCCATGAATTAGTGCTGCTGTCAGCTTCAATCAGACCATGTTCTTTTGCAGTGGGCAGCACTAATGGCAGAGACTCATAATTTGTCAAAGTAATGAGAATAAGTGATTACTGAGTACTCAGTCCTAAATGAGACATTTGTATCACCTACTCCTAGACTCAGGGAACATCACGGAAGAGTGAATGGAAAGAATATAAGAGCAGGAGGAAGGGAGGAAGCAGTGTGGAATGGGGGCTTCCAGGCCTGAAGTGGCTGTCGAGCTCTTGAATTCATAGCAGCTGTGATTACCTGCACAAGATCTGCACAAGACTGGGGCTGTAGGCATCCTGTCATGGAGGGGGAGGAGTTATGAGGCTTTATATGTAGTTAATGATTTATGGGGATGGGAAAGACATTTTCTTCAGTGGTGTAGCCACTGGTCTAGTGCCCACGCTCCTTATTTCATTAAGCAGAGCACTAACAGTCCCCACCAGTGCAGTAGGTCAGCAAAAGAGATAAAGGGTACATGTGTTGACGTGTTGAAGTTCCTCCAAAAGGCTAGAACTGATCAGGAGGCGGGTCTAGAGACCCATGCTGAGCACACTGGGAAAAGGGGTGGAGCGGCTGCCATATTGAACACCGAATGAAGCAGCCAACAGCGGACAAGTGGGCAAGTAGCCACACTTGAAAAGCTGGGAGAGACCAGGGGCAGGACATGCCTGATGTCAGCACTTCATGCCTTTATGAGTCACCCCCTCCCAGATATTATAAACTATGCAAAACCTAAATAGAATGTATTATGCTGGTCAGTCTGCATCAGGACCAGGAGACTCTAAGAGTCCTCAGAGGGCATGCATGGGTCCCCCAGGGAGGGAGAAGGGAAAAATTAGTGCAACAAATTGGCGCAGCCCAGCAGGATGATGCTGGAAACAACAAACCACAGGAGTTTGGGAAAAGCAAGGGGGTTAGTGGAGGTCACATGGGTTATACAATGGATCATGAAATATGTAACTAAAATGACACAGGCCATGCAAACATGGACAGACTCAAAGAGGGAAATCCCCAGGCCCCAGCCTTCTTGTAACTGTGGGAAAATAGCTCAGTTGCTTGTGTGTGAAATTTCCCTAAGGCTTATGGAGAGCCTAGAAAAAATTTTACAAGTCTTGGAAGCAGAAGGGGAACCCAGAGAAGAGGTGTGGCCACTTCTTTACATAATAAAAGATTTGTGCTAGGCAAAAGCAACAGCCTCAGGGGAGGCTAAAAAGACTAAGGAGTTACTGGAAAATTCACTCTCAGCCTCAGAGCTTCAGAGAGAGGAAAAATGGGAGATTTAAACTTTCATAAGTTTAGAGGACCTGGAGCCAAAGGACGCAGAGAAAAACATAGTAATGAGAAAAGAAACAACCTAGAAATAAAAGTAGCTAAAGCTGCCCCTCAGATTCAACTTTTAATACAAAAAGAGAAAAAAGTTAACAATACCATAGCTAGGAGAAAATACTCCATACAGGAGCTGTCGGGACTAGGAAATACTTTCAAACAAGCAGTTAAAGTACCCCTCACCACATGGTTTGTGAGGGTATGGGACATGGGAGAAAATAATATCAGTTTAAGTCCTTCAGAAGCATCTCAGCTGAGTTATATAACCACCCGTGTGTCCTTCAGACATAGGCTGTTTAACCTAGGTCAATACAGGAAGGAGAAGTCAGTAATGGAATGACTTGTGCAAGGTATTAAAGATACATGGACATCACTCTGTTTCCCTGGGCCTGCAGGACTCACAGGCCTCTCTCCTACCTGCAGGCCTCTTTCTCCAAGGTAAGTGGATTGCACCCTCTGCACCTTGACTCCCCCAGCCTCATTCACCCTTCCATCCATCATCATCATCCCCCCACCCCCCAGCCGAACCACCACTGCTTCCTGATCCTGTGCATCCAGATGAACTTGGTTATTTCTCGGGTCCCCAGGAGCACTGCTTCTGAGCCTGGCCCCACCTTCACCTCCCTCTGCTTCCCTGGGACTGCACGACCAGCAGGCCTCTCTCCAACCCACAGGCCTTGACTCCCCCAGCCTCATTCACCCTACCATTTCCCTCACCAGTCTCTCCTCCTGGCCTGGGTCCTGTCCCATTCCTCGTCTTGGCACACCATACACCGGGGAACCACCACTGCTTCCTGATCCTTCGCATACAGACCAACTCAGTTCCCTCTCCCATCCCCAGGAGCTCCCGGCCTGGCCCAGCCCTCACCTCCCTCTGCTTCCCTGGGCCTGGACGACCCACCAGCCTCTTTCCTGGATGCCAGGGCTGACCTTTCCTCTTCCTGATCCTTTGAATCCAGACCAAATCAGCTCCTCAGTGCAGTCCCCAGGAGCCCTTGAGGCTATTTCCCACCCCAATCTTCCTTTGCATCTCTGGGTGGCATGGCCACCAGATGCCCTAGACAAGCATCTTTCCTGGGTCTGGCTACCAAGCCAGTCCAACCCCCAAATTCCTGAGGCCAAAATCGTTCCTGGAGGGATCCAGACCTTAGGAGAGAACCTGAGAGCATCTGATCCTCATCTGACTTGGGCCTCTGTGGGAACTCCTGAAGACAAAAGCAATCTGGCCACTCCAATATAAAATCAAATGAGAGAACAGGAAACTTAGAGGAACCAGCATTTCATGCCCAAAAAGTAAACCACAAAGACACATAAGGTTCACAAAAAGAAGCAGACCTAAACTTGAAGGCTTGAGTCTCACACAAGCATCAGAAATTACAAAAGAAATTCACATGTCAAAATCAGAGAGAAAAAATAATAACAAGAAAAACCAAATTAACATATCCCCACCAAATACCAATAGAGCTCTAGAGGAGTACAATGAGAACCCCCTAGCGATAATGCAGGACATGGAACTCAAAAGGAAAGCATAACCAAAGATTAAATGGGCCAACACAACTTCATAAGAGTCCATATGTATAGCTAAAGGCTACATAACAAGCAACAATGCCAGACAAGCGATTACATCTTTTGAGTTGTTGGCCAGGGTGGCCAAAGGGATCTTCAGATAGTAACCCAGCACAGAACTGGGATAA
>NW_008333777.1:1170926-1171783 GCF_000622305.1 Nannospalax galili
GGGCAATGAAAGAAAATAAAGGTGTAATTTAGGAAACACAAAATTACACAGAGAACACAAACAGCAATCAAAATGACACCAACCAATACACACCTTTCAATAATAACCTTAAAAATAAATGGACTGAACTCCCCAGTCAAAAGACACAGGCTATGTAAATGGTTTAAGAAACAAAATCCATCTCTTTGCTGTCTGCAAGAAACCCATCTCACCTTTAAGGACAGGTACTACCTTAAGGTAAAAGGATGGAAAAGAATATTCCAAGCAAATGATACTAAGAAACAACCAAGCATTGCATTTCTAATTATCTGACAAAATAGACTTCAAAGCAAAACTAATCAGAGGAGATAAAGAGGGTCATTTCATTCTGATCAAAAGAACAATAAATCAAGAAGATATTACAATCATGAACATATATTCACCAAAGTCTGGTGCACCCAACTTCATAAAAAAAATACTACAGGACTTTAAGACCCAAATTAACCCCAACTCATTAATAGTAGGGGACTTCAATACCCCACTGTCTCCATTAGATAGGTCAACAGGACAGAGAGTTAACAGACATTTGAATTAAACAATACCTTATATCAAATAGACTTAACAGACATCCACTGAGTATTCCACCCAAGCATCAAAGGACATAATTTCTACTCATCACCCCATCGAACCTTTTCCAAAATTGACCATATACTGGGGCACAAAACAAACAACAAACACAAAAAGATTGAAATAATTCCATGCATTCTATCAGACCACAATGCAATAAAGCTTACAATCAACACCGGAAGAAGCCCTAATCACCACATGAACACATGGAGATTAAACAACACACTCCTAAATGATGAAGGGTCAAAAGA
>NW_008333777.1:1171839-1172106 GCF_000622305.1 Nannospalax galili
CTACACTAAACATTCAGAAAGAAAACAAATAATTGACTTAACGCTGCAGCTCAAGACATTTGAAAAGCAACAATAAACCAAACTCAAACCCAGCAAACAAGAATAAATAACAAAAATCAGAGCCAAAATTAATGAAATGGAAACAGAGAAAATAGTAAAAGAATCAACGAATCCAAGAGCTGGTCCTCTGAAAAGATAAACAAGGTTGACAGGCCCCTAGCCCAGTTAACCAAAAGAAAGAGCACCTCCAAATTAACAAAATCAGAG